>NW_009938534.1:33578-91078 GCF_000696875.1 Nestor notabilis | reverse complement strand
TACTCTGTAGTTTCAAATATGTATCTAGGAAACCTGAAAATTCAAAGAACCAAAATAACTTTCTTATAAGCTGATCTCATTCTCTACTAGAAGACATTGTAACCAGCCAAAGAGGCCAGCAGAGCAAACCTGAGATATATCCTGAAACTACTATGAAAGCTCTAAACATATAATGAAGAAACCTGAGTCCTTTCAATTAAACTCTGTGTTCAGCACAACTCTGAACAGTAAGTGGTAGCACTGGTCTGGATAGAAAAGGCATGCAGAACACAAGTTATCTGCCTTTTATATAGTACACTGTTTATGTGAATTTTCCTTAAGCCCTCCATGACACATTAAAAGCTCCATGTGGACCTGCTCTTCTAAAGACTCTGTACTTTCAGATGGGAGAATTCTCTCGGCAAAACCGTCAACACTTTAGACAAGTTGTGGTTATGAAAACAGCAGATGATACATGCTAAAGCTGACTGCACTCCCCTCTAAACGCACTTCTTTGAAGTGTCTTCCTTCCCCAAAAGATAAGAGATTAACAGAAGCACCTGCTCTCAAAGATGAAATTTCTGTTTGATCAGTGACAATGCACTGGCCCACCAGAATAGTCATAAACCAGACTCTTACCACCTCACTAACTCCCAATACACCTGTGTTTGTCCAAATTGCTGCTCTTCATAAGAGACATGAGAGTCTTAAAATTCTGTGATTTTACTAAACATTTAAATTCAAATGGATGAAACGAGTTATAAAAACTAAACCCTTTTAAGAAAGGTGATCTTAATTTTCCCAGATTTCTGAGATCATGGCTACTGACATCCAAATATCCTTATCTCAAACAGAAGCAGAGAGTGCATTTCCCATTTCCTCCACTTCCAGGATTCCTAACAGCTGAAAAAAACCAAACAACAATAAAACTGGGCCTCAAGATGCAGAATTGTGAGCAGAACCTAAACTTTTTTTTCCATCAGGGCCCAACGTGGTTAAGAATGCTGAAAACTGAAAAGTTGGGGGGGGAGGGGATGGTTTTGGTTGTTGGGGTTTTGGGTTTTTTTTCCAAGGTGGGGGGTTTTGTGCATGAATTTTTTTAAAATCATAACTGCTGTATTTTTATTACAATGATACAATAGGTTTTGTTATTCAGTGTGGACTTCTTACACTTCCAGAAGACTCATTACCATACAGTAAGGAAATAAAACCTTCCCAAAAGCAACGCAATAGGTGCAGATCACTTCAACTGAGTTATTTTATGTTTGAAAATTGGACAATCCTAAATAAATCCTCTTGCAATGAAAATGTACAAATATAATATGAAACTGATTATCCCTGACATGGCAATTTTTACATAAATGAAATTATTCCCAATCATTTTATCTTTATTTCTATAAAGAGAAAATAGACAAGGGGGTAGGTTAAAAAAAGAATTGTGACAAAACAACTGTAACCTCCTTGTTTATTCTGGGAAAGCACATGATAATTCATCATACTTTCATCCACATAGGAACATCCAAGCAAGCCATAAGTCAAAGTCAGAAGGTTATCTATAATAAAGACATTTAGGAACTCTTTATGGAATTATTCAGTTACTTTTCTATTTCTTACTGATGATGAATGTGCTGCTTCATAGATTACCATGAACTTCCAAGACTGGGTACTGTTTAATGATTTTTGCTACTAAATTAGGATTGTAATATAAATGTTAAATTGAAACTTTACCATATTTATGAGCCCACATAACAAAACAGACTGCAAGTATTCTTCTATTTATCTAAATTAAAAGGATCCTGCCAGATATACTCTACTGCAAGCAACTGATGGAAGGAAAGTAACATACAAAATAATTAATATTATAGACAATCCAAATTATAATTATTATATTCCTACACAGATAAAAGAAGGAGTTGAGTATTTTCTAATGATGTATGTATTCTAATTTAAATATAGTCAAATTTACATTTCAAATCAATAGGCACTTGCTCTGCCAGGACTATTCATTCATATCAATTCCAGGGGGAAAATTCCAAACAATCCAGTAAATGCAGACATAGCATCCATTACAATTAAACAGCCAGTGTATGTAAACCTTGCAACTTGTTTTCATATCAAAATGACAGCATGTGGTAATGAACTTTCTGTTCAGAATTATAAGACCTGGAAAGGGAAAGAAATATATACTCCCAAATACTAATTACTCAGCTGCTTAATACTCAACCTCGTCAAAAATCTGGAGATCAGCCAAAAAGTGTCATAAATGGTTTGACTTTGAACCAGAACACTATTTATCAGCATTCATAATTTCTATCTGTGCAGACAGATTGTGCTTAGGACTTAGCAATGAAATAGCTAAATATAACAGCAGTGCTAATTAGATCATACATAAACGTTTGAGAATTCTGATTATAACTTGGAAGTCTTTATTAAACTCAGCAAAGGAACGTAAACCACAACTGCTACAGCCATCACAGCACTGAAGGTGGTTATGTTCACAAGGTATGATGCAGAACCTCAACACGTTAGCAGCTACATATGTCACGTCTGAAATGACCCTCCACAGCACAGCAAAATGACTTGTCAGTATATACCTACTTCTGCCTAAACTAATATCCAATGCTTCTCCATACCACGAAGCATGGTTACTTGAAATGAGGATATGTGGTCTTGACCAACTGTACAGTTCAGGGAAACAAAGTGTTACCGACAGTGGGTGGAACGACAGATGCCGAGTTCCTCTGTACAGTATCAGTGTGTGAGGCACAGTAACAACACAGGGCACTTCATCTTCTATCTTTGCCTCTCTCCCCTCTTCAAACCACATCCTAAATCTTCTACATCTTTTTAATGCAGAAATATGTTACATTTTGGCAAGCTCACTGTCATTACTTTTACGAAGCGGGGATTTCTCATTGCTACGCTGAAATGACTTAAAACAATGAACCAATTAAGAAAAAAGTTCTAGCTCAAATACCAAGAACAAAAGCAGCACAAAAGCAACCTCTCTCCTCCTTCTCATATTGGGTGTTGCTGTTCTATGCTACCAAAAATCACCCGAAACATCAGGGACAAAACCTCATCCTATGGAAATAAACCAAAAACCAGTGTCCTCATAGGGGAAAAAAGTTTTACTTCAAACATAAATGTGTAAAACTAACACCCAAAAGGTTATCTGTACTTATAAATTAAATCACAATGTTTCCATGTAAAAGCTGTAACAGAATACCCCCTATGACTTATCTCAGATTTAGGGGGTTTTTTAAGTGCACACATATTTGAAGATTGCTCATTCCACTTGGCAATAGCAGTAATTACAAGTGGAAGTTTAGAAGTTCAGTCAATATAGCAAAGACAAAAATTTCAGAAATTGTAGTAAATTTCTCTGGCTTGGTTCTCGTTTCACAAGCTCAGTAATGTTAGGTTGTTCCAAAATCCAAAACAAAAATTGAGAGCAAACTTTCAATCTATTTAAACCAAATTATAATTATTTCTTTTCTGGGATAATTTTCAAGACTTGATTATATCAGTTGATGATATCTACCCCAAAAGAGATAAATTAAGCCTTTAATATAATCAAAGTTTTACTTATGTAAGCTTGTTAAAAAAGAATGATTTAAAACTCATCCATTTACTTTGAACTTTAATGAGCAGAATAGATATAATTTATGGTGTTAAAATTATTCAGGCACAATAAAAGCTAAAAATATGTCCTTGCAAATGGCGAAATTAGTTTCCATAGAGTACATATGCCTTGTTTTCCACAATCAAACTGTCACAGCATGAAAACATTCTCCTGCATGTGGAGGTTTTGATACCCATTTCCCTGGTGAAAGTGTGCAAAAAGGATCTGAAAGAGTTATCGGCAATTCATACAGTATCCCATATTTCATTAGATAGTACGCACAGAGAACATATCTTAACTCTGAAGGGAGATGAGGCAACAGTGTTTTAAATGACTATTGACTCCACTAAATTTCCTGATAATGTCAGAAGACTGTAGTCTGTCAGGTTCATAAGAGACTCGGGATGATACAGGAATCCAATTATGCGAAGTCTATTTAGTTGTCCTGTTTGCTAAGCCAAAGGTTAACGAGAACTGCACTGAAAAAACCTCCTGTGGTATTACAAAGTATTTCTTATGCTGCATAACATGTAAATGAAAAAGTATTTTAATCAAGTCTTTCTTTAACTCTTTAATTGCAGTGGAGCACTACACAATGCAGCGAATTAAAAACTCGTGATGGAAGAAGTGATTTTAAAATTTGCCACTGAACTACAGACATCGTGGCTAATTATTAAAGCAGTTAGTACTGAATATTTCTTATTTGCAATGGAAAAAGATGTTCAGATCACTGAACCACAGACAGTTATTGCTAACATGAAATCTTTATAAATAGTAAGCTATGGCCTCTAATTTTAGAGAGAAATTAATTATATTTTTGTTGGTAACACATTCAAATCTGTTTACACAGCTGACAAGTCTGAGCTGCACCAGACTCGAGCAGTGAGCTTTGGAGCAGATGACTCAACATTCACCAATTTCATTAAAGATGAAAAGGGGAAAAATTCACCTGCAACAATGTCACTTGTAAAAACAGACTTAAAACAGATTTATGAGTTTTACATATGTGAGGTATCCTATTCAAAAGAAGCAGGGGGAGGGAATAAGGGAAAACCTAACAGCTGTGGGAAAACAGATTAGAAGTGTTGAGTTTCCAATTCTTTTTTGGGCTAATGTAAACTAATAAAACGTTAAAATGGATCCACATTCCAAAGACTGTAATTACCACATGACACCATGCTGTTAGTTCAAATCCTGCATATCGCCCTAGATATGCTCCTGAATACACGGACATAGATTTACCCACCTCTCAAACTTAACTACTGTTTCTGCAAACACTACCACAGACATACTTCATGAGTGTATCAGGAATTCAGACAGCCTTTGCCTTTTTTTGTTTTGTGTTATTTTGCTTGTTTGGGTTATTAGGGTTTTTTTATTGGCATAAATACTTTCTCCAGAGCAATACAAAATAGCAGTTCTGCCTTTACAAGTAAAGAATAGAAATGAGCAGGCAAGTAATGCATTAAAGATAATGGTAATATGAAGAGAAAGCAAAGCCCAATTCTGTTTTCACTTTGTAGACTACTCTGGTTCAAATCCTAGTTGAAGTGAGTTTCATAAAAGTAGAAATACTTAATTTTTCTGCATTTTTCTCAGGTCACAAAATCTACCTACAACATAACTACATCATTATTTCAGCCTTTTAGGGGTTGTTTTGTTGTTTTATTACATAAAGGTGGACCTCACTAGCTGGCATTGGGAATATACTACCAGAATAATATCATCTGAGCAAAATTGAAAGATATGCTGTAAAACACACTGTAGGGACAACCATGCAAGGGAGCAACTCAAATATTTAATGGAATTCTGCAGTTAAATTCCACAATTTCCCAAATTTGTAAACAATTCACAGTCAGCTGGTTCGGTCAACGAGGGTTCATATTGATCTCAGCTAACATTTCCCTGCATTTCTAAATAGTGGTAATTCTAAAAGCTGCAACATATGTTTGACAGTTGAATACATATTGTACTGTACTAATGTTATTTACTATTTTAAAACAGAATCTTGCAAATATCCATAGATTCTTGCTTGTCCAGAGAGAACCAGAGTGATACTTGAAAAGCAAGTGAAGCTCTCCACTGATTTTAACAGGAACACCTCCTGCTTGAAGCCAGACACAGGCTTAAGCATACTGGTGAAGTAACTGAGTAAAATACCTCATGTGTACTCAGAATACATGTAAAAACCAGGACTTTTTCCCTGAAGTTCACTCACTGCAGTATACTTCTTCATCTTCCAAAATGTTGTGCAGTGTTGCTTCAGTCTAAGAACTTATCACAGAATCATAGAATGGTTTGGGTTGAAAGGGACCTTAAAGCTCATCCAGATCCAACCCCCTGCCATGGGCAGGGACACCTTCCACTAGAGCAGGTTGCTCCAAGCCCCTGTGTCCAACCTGGCCTTGAACACTGCCAGAGATGGGGCAGTCACAGTTTCTCTGGGCAACCTCCCTGTCTCACCACCCTCAGAGTAAACATTTCTTTTCCTTGGCAAAAACGTGTACTGAACTTGATACACATGAATAATTTCCACGTGCTTCAGTAATCCAATATTGTAACCAAAGGTACTTACTGAGTCGTCTGTGGCAGAAGGCGGCCACCCTTCCCATAACTGGTGACGAACAGGGATACTAGTTAGGTCGTAGACATTCCTCTTTACCTGGTGAAAGAATTAAAGAATGAAAAAATCAGACCTTGCTCTAACAAAAGCAATACAGGCAAATGGCATTATTTTCATATAATCCCAAGTTTTTTGGTGTTTTGTTCTGGGTTTTTTTCTAATTATTGTAAAATAGGTTCTTCCCAACACTCACAGGTTTTCAGACAGTACTGTCAAAAGCAATTGAAGAATGTTAATGAAAAATATTTAAATCTATAAAATATCATTCACAATGATTCATTATTACTTCAGCATCATAAATGTGTAAAAGAATTCATAATACAATTTTTCACAGTAAAAACTGTTACAAAGTAATGAAACTGAAGGGAAGCAGAAGGTAATAACAAAAATTCTGTTCCAGGTTTCACTAGTTTATGTTATATCTAAGGCAATGAGAAATGCATCTATTTTTTGCAGTAGTTCCTTAAATGGGACCCAAAAATAAAGGTGAGTCTATTAAACATGAAAATATGAGTTAAGCACATTTTCAATGAAGACAACACGTTTCAAATATTTACTAACAAAATGCAAATAAACTAATTTTTACATCAGCCCTTTTCTTTTGCTATTAAGATAAAAGTTGATATTATTAATCATTTCACATGATGGTTGTCAGAAGGATGGGAGGGGGAAAAGAAGAGAGGTGGAAATTTTGAATACAGGAATAATGCTGCAAAATACAAGAGTTACGTAACTCCACAAAAAAACACTAACAGGGATAAAAAAGCTGGCATATTTAATCAGAAGTTTAATGATAATGATAAGCAATTATTTAAATGACAAAAAGATGTATTTTTGTACTTGGGCTAGAGACTGATATCTCAAATTCTGAATAATATCTTATACCTGAATGTCAAGACTGCACAAGCAACCAGCCCATGTATATATTGCCCATCTGGACCAGAACTGTGAACAACAAACCACTTAAAGAGAGAAATGTTGGCTTTTGGTTTGTTTTCCATAAAACTGCTACATGGGAATAAAAGGTCTTCCCATACCTGTATCAGTCTACTTCTAAGTACAGATCTCAACAACCTGTAACACATCCAGAAAAGCATCCTCAAATCAATAAAAGGTTTGATTCATCTTACTAGTATTTTGCATTGCCCTTGGCTACACTGAATACCTGAGGCAGTCAGAAGTTCTGCATCCCACTCCCAGCTCTAAGAGGCCTGTTGTTCAGTCTAATGCTAACAGACACAAGAACCAAGTCTTTGACACATTAAACCAAAAGTTAAGGCAGATGAGTAAGACTGACTTAAAGCAAATGCCAAGTCTACTCCAAAAACTATCCTCGGATGCCTTGTTTAGCTTTTGTTTGTTCACTTGTCAACTGGAAAGAAACAACAATTAATTAAAAGGAGATAACACAACAAAACTAAGCAATCCACTACACAGACATTTTATATAACTTGACCCTGCCTACAAATCAGAACTTGCCATAACTTCATCACCGAACCACAGCTGAGGTTTGAATACATGGCACCAAAACTCATTTTCTCTGGATCATCTTTAGAGATAAACACTGCATGGACCCTTTCTTTCAAATTTTGCACATAGACCAAGCACATTAATACATGCATGAAGGATACACGTGCAGACATTAAGCAGTAAAAGAACTGTTCTAATCACTGTAATCCAAAGTGGGGTGAGGCAGGGATTTCCACACATACACTTGCTCACAAATGTTAATTTGGGCAACATTCTACAAAAGACTCTTTATGGCACAAATAAATATGACTGAGAAAATTCAGGGCCTATAGACAACAAACACAACGTATAGTGCTCTTACTGTATTTCCAATTCTCAGATCACCTATTCAATTGTTGTTGCTAATTCTCACTACTTAAGAGGAGCAGGAGGAGGAGTATTTCATACTATAAAAGTGCCCCCTAGTAAAAACTGCAAAGCATTGTTTCACATTTCTGTATAGTTTTATATATAGTCTAGGTGGATAATAATTTCAATATGATCAGTTTAAAGCTTTATAAATACAAATACTCTGCACAGATGAGTGGAAAACAATGACTTCAATTTATTATCCCAGAGTAAAATACATTACTTATAACTCTTGAGTCTACATCTCACTAAAGGATGAAAGTCTGACCATGTGGGTTCCTTACCCAAACATTTCGGGATCATGACATATATTTGGGTTGGATTTTCAGTTCAGCTTTATAGTCATTGTATGTGTTAGACTCATTAAGATATCTCTCTTCTTACTTATTTTTTTAAAACTAGTAAATTAGATATAAACCCAATAACCTTTATGTTAATCCTGGTTTTGTTCAGGAGTTTTTGCTGGGACACTGATCTGGAAACTATGTTTCAGTTTATTAAAAAAAAAAAATAATTACAACTATATTTTAATTTAAAAAATAAAACAAGCATTTTTTAGACACAGGATACTGAAGTATTTATTAGCAATTAAAATGGACTTTCCATTAGTGCTTCCTCATATTTAAGCATGTTTTCATGCTTTAAAAAAAAAAAAACCCACACAAATACATCTTAATTATCAAAAACATTTAAATTAATTTCAAATACATGTATGTATGGTATATTCTTATATAGTTGCACATACACACACACCCCCCTGTGAAAAATGGAATAATGGAAGACTACACTCTATAGAACTTGGTATATGTACTGCTTCTTAACAAGAAGGTAGCCTGCTGTGCAGTATTCGTTTCACAGTAGTGTCAAGGTAAAGAGATGTCATTACTCTGAACTGACCCCACAACAGCCCATCAAAATGTAACGATACTGATCCGTAATCACAAAAATATGGTTCTTGCTATTTTCATTTGCTCGCATTAAAAACCCAGATAAACTGTCCCTGCGAGATAACTATTCTCCAGTCACAAACTAAAAAGTCTTATTAATATTATTCTCACAATATAAAACTCTCAAATGAGCTACTTTCAAATAACCAGTGAAACTTAAGTACAGAAATGTGAGATCAATAGAACTACGTAATATTGTTTTCAAAAAGCCTTCAGAAGTAAAAATAAATAACTCAGAAGTCACATTCCTCAAATTCCCTTTTAAGTCCCAAGTACAACAGAAAGGCATTATGAAAAAAACAGTATTTCCCTTCTTTCATTAACTCATCTGTAACTGCACTGAATTCAATAACATTCCTCTGCTATTCTAAGCTTGAAAGGCATGCTCACGGTAAAGTGTTATGTTGGTATAAAGCACAATGCCAGACTGATGTGCTGGACAAAAGTGATCAAAGTTGAAGTAATTTTAGCCAACGCACAAGTATTCTGCTGCATTATTCTACCAGAATGACATCTGTTGAGCAACTCGTCGCAGAGTAAACTAGTTGTTACAGGCAGGCCTGGTTGGGTAGGGAACCATGTAAGACTTATTAGGGTAATGTTTGATTAAACAAACTGCTGCAGTTAAAATCATAACTGGATTTGGAATTCATGCCAAAGTAGGCCTCTTTCAAACAAACAAGCCACAATCAGTTATTTAAGATAAAATAAGCTTGCTTTTAAATAATGATTTAATTTTAGGTTCTTTTAATATTTAGGATAGAATACTAAAGCAGACTGCAAAATGTTTTAGACACTAGGAATATTTACCAATCAAGCACAGAAAACCCCCTTTCTTCATGAAGTGACTTAGTTTCAGTTTAAAGTTAAAAATTCTGTAAGGAAGAAAAAGTTCTAAAGATTTGTATAAAACAGCCATAAACTGCATTTCACTAGGCAAGTGAAATACAAACCTACACCCATACTCTTCATGCAACTGAAAAAGTTAGTATAATAAATGGATGAAGTCTGTATTAAGGTTTTTATTTATAAATTCACATGATACTAATAGTGGGACTGAAACCTTTTAAAATTTGTATAAAGCAAACTCTAACTTCTAGTGCCATCCACTGAGCTACATTTATTGGCAAACTTCTTGGTCTCCCACCTTTGATCAGTTTGAAATACGAATTGGTGGTATTGTCTTTGTGCAGCCCACAATTTCTTTTCATAATGTTCAGATGCCATGGTGACTGGCACATTACTATGGCAGCCACCCTTCGGGATTATAATCTCCAGAATATATGAGATCATTTAAAAACAAAGTAAAGGCACATCTATTTGGTTCCACAACTCAGCTGTGAACAGTATCAATGCCACCATTTAAACCAAATACCCCATATATTTCAGATGCAATTTTACTTGGAAAATTACATATGATTCTTGCAGAATGCTCTGCCTTGCAGCTATACACTGATGCTGTAGAAACACATGAAGTTTTACCTTAACTCCCTTCTACTATTTAGAAGGCAGTTAAAATATTAAACAACTCAATATTTTAAGAAAACCTAAATACCAAAGTAGCCAACACACCAAGAAAACTTCCCAGATACAGGCAGAGTCTCACTTTCTTATCTTTCACTGGCTTTTTTTTAAGCAGATGAGTATGTTGCTTTAAAAGTAAGCTTAAACAGAGAAGATACACTTTGTTTGCAGATATGAAATTAATCCAGCATTCAAAGCCCTTCCACATCCATATTAGTCAAGATAAATAAAGTAAAATGTATCACAGGGTAAGAAATCTCTACCCAGGTAATGTGATGATGACAACCTTCTGGCTGTTGCACTTAGCAGGAGTAAGTAGTTATTTTCTATCTCCGAATTAGAAAAATCTGAAATCTACTGTAAAAAAAAAATTATCTAACACCTACCCAATTGTTAAAAAAATAAATTTATGCTGAATCATCAAAGAACTGTCATGCCTGAATCTGTACCTTTGAATCACAACAAATCACAACAAAGTTTAACAGTAGTTTCCCTCAGGCTGTTTTCCGCTTATGCAGGTACAAAGTTAATTGAAATAATGTAGATAATGAACTTTTGTTAGTCTTATTATTAAATATAATTTATGCAAAGCTGTAAATTGGCTGAGATGCTAAAGACTGTTCCAGGCACATAGGCAGCATGAAAGACAGTGCAAAAATGAGTGCATGAAAGGCAGACAAAAGGAGCAATAAAGTCAGAGGACTGTGAGGAATGTGGAATGCGAGTTGGGGGATGCAGGGAAATGAGATCAGATGCAGAGTGAGCAAGGTTGCATGGGGCAATGATGGTAAAGTGAGAATCTTGACTTTGACATTGTAACAGAGAAGAAGCCAAGACAAGTAAGCAAAATTTTCAGGGGACAGCAATGATATGGATGGGGCAATGACAGAAAGAAACACAAACTAAGCAAAAGCATCTTGGTGGAGAAAGATGGAAAGAAAGGAGGCAAAACCAGCTAAAGCAATAGTCTCCAAGCCTTAACATCTCTGCCAGCCAAAATTCCACTGATATAGCAAAGGCCATCAGGAATCTGGCAGTAATACGTGGGAAGCATGGACAAAATCTACCAAGTTTTTACCCATAGAGAAGGGATAAAGTAGTGAATTTGAAAGGATAATGATGTTACCAATCGTTATGAACAAAAAGATGAGTCAGATAAAAGGGCAATTTCTGTTAGCTATGGACCAACAAGAACTATTAAAAAGATAGAGATGTAGAACTAGAAAGAATTTCTGATTCAGCATCTCTGCCACAACCTAGTGCAACAGATTTGGTCCACATTAATAATAAAGACACAGGACAAAAATGGAAGAAGCTAGGAGAGAAAATTAAAATAAGTGATCCATATTTAAAGTTTTGCCATAGCAGAGAAAAAGTATTTGGGATTTTATCAGGAAAATGCTATCAGCAGTCCATGAGAAACTGAATTTCTTAACTTTAAAAAATGGCATCTGCAGTAATTTTCAGCCAGCAACCCACAAGTAGGATATATTCATATATAGCAAGCGATGTACTGTATGAACCACAACCAGCATTAGCAACCAAACCAGAACTCTCAGGTCACTTTCTGTGAGATTCCTTTGATGGGAATGATACATGTCTGCTCCACATAAAATTTTGTTTGCCTTTCTGTATTTCCAAAAAAACACATTAAACTATAGTAAAACACAAAGAGCAAAGGTTATTTAAATGAGCAAATTTTAATTTTAGTGTAGGCTTTACTTTATAAACAACAATGCAATTCTGAAGACATCAAATGATAACCAGCCTGTCTAGCAGATGACTGAAGTTTGAATTATGGAATACTTTCAATTAGTGAATTGAAATGTCACAATTGGGCTATTTTTAGATAACTGCATCTGCTTCTCAAGAATTTCATACCAAACTCTCCAAGGAAGACTCACTATGCTAAAAATAGCTATTTATATTTGCACATACACTCAATTCACTCTATTGCAATCTAATGGAAAAAATACACTTCCAACCTACATATATTAAGTCCATACTGAATGTAAAAGAACTCCTCTGCTGTCCTAGCTTGCCAGCCACAAGTCAGTTGTGATTCAGCACTTTTATGAAATACACAAGAACTCAAATGTTTTACAATACCTTCTCTAACTAATTTTTTATTTCACAGCTCTTCTTTTAAACCACTATTTTTGCTTTTAAGACCTCTAAAAAGATTCTGCTCTGAATCATTTATTTATCCATTTATATATCTGGCCTCATTTATTAAGTTTTCCTTTTTAATAGGCTAAAGCTTTGAAACCTCTTCTCTTGTTTAACGCAGAATAAAAATGCATTAAATTCTAACATAATTGGTTTTAATTCAACGCCTGAAACACATTCTTTGCTTATTCTGTCACAAGTAAAACCGAAACAAAAAAGAGCACCAAAACTTGGACACCTTCTGAAAGTAGCATTCTTTTCCCCCTAATTAGAACAGTTTCATTTTTAAAATCAAAAATAATATGCAATTTCACACCTTCCTAAAGGACCCTAAGAGAACCTGAATGTCCACTGTACGCTGACCACATACAAAGCAGAATTCAACAGCAAGTTACAACCCACACACACACACATAAAATCAGTAGCAAATTTTCTGCTACGTTTTTGTGTACCACTTTCTTGCAGTGAAACACAATGTATGTACAGAAAAGGCACTAACGCATTCAACTTTCACTTTAGAGTGTACAGAACAGTGTTCAAACCAATACAAATCCAGTTTAAACTACTATTACAAACAGGCTGTATTGCACTGTAGTACTCAGTAAACATTGTGCCAGTATCTTCATTAGAAAGCTTATTGAATTCATTACTTAAGGATTCAAATTAACTTTGGTTTGGAAAAAGATGATTGATTTTTGAGACATTCTGCTGGTAAGAGTTCAAACAAAGATTAAATCACATTAAACACTAAGCAAAACTCAGCAACTACATTTTTTTGATGTTTCCAACTCTAATTTCAGTACCTAGAAAAGAGACTGAAGTACACGAATTTTGCCTTTCACTGTTGGAAAGGTGGAGTTAGAACTTCATATATCTAGAGATTAAATTAATACTCTAACATAATCCACATTACATCCAATTTGAGTGATGAGGCAAGAAGAAACCGGTAACTACCAAGAAGGATTAAATGACTGAATAAATAAATGCAAAGATAATGTATTATTTTGTTATTATGTATTTTTAAATAGAGGAAGGGAGGAAAATTTTCAGGAGAAAGAATCCATAAACAGACAAAACTTAACAGAGAGATGATTCACCATAACAATTTTAGTGAAAAACATCTCATTTAGGAAAATAAGATACTAAATACAAGGACAGACTCACCAGTACCACTTCCAGAAAGGCATATAGATTCTTTACTCCCCAACTAAGCAATTACAGCTTCATTCCTCCAAATTTATATCCATCATAGTGAGTCATCAAACAAAATCCAAACCAAAAATGTTAATTCCATTTTACTTATGTAAATTCTTGAGGACTACAGATAGTTCTAGTTATTTATGTGAAATACTACTGGCAAACTTCAAAAGTCCAAAATTCAAAATGCAAACTGCTGGGGGGTTCTTTCCTAAGCTAGTTGGTTATGTTCTGTCTACTTCTGCAGTTGAGAGTAAGACATCCTCAGAGACTCTACCTACTCACTTCATAGCCTCATTGAGCAACTATGTTTCTGTGCTGTAACACTTATACAGATAATTTAGAATTTCTTCTTAACTGGAAGTTGTTATTAATCACCAGATGATTTAAAAATTCATTAAATGTAATGACATCTACAACTCATTACGTTTTGTAAAGAAGCATTTAGCAGTTTCCTTTCAGCAATAGAAGTAACACGGTGAATAAACTAAATAAACTACGTTCAGGATATTTCACGATTATTAATATTTCACTATTGGACTTCATATTTTAAACTACTTTTAAACCAACCCTTCATGGATGTCATTTGGCCTTTATTAATGGGTCTGTGTCAAGTTAGTATTTTACCACAACCTACAATAAAAAATGGTTCACTAGGTAATGCTAGTATATTTTTCTGGTTAAAACCTGCAAATTTTATAACAGAAAATAAAAGCAAAGCTTCAACTAAACTTTACTGAATCTTTTGACATGTGCCTCATACCATGTATCTATACCTACAAAATAATCTGAAAAGATGGATGTTCCAAGTACATGAGATGTTCCCTCAAAGATTTAGCAAGACTTTTTCCTAACCTCAGCCTTCTGCCCAGCAAAGATTTGAGGTCTGAGAATTAATCTGAGCTCTCCTCAAGTTACCACATAGCACTTTTTGCCACTGCTTTGGAGCTGGCCTTTACCTGGGCTGCAGCAAGTGGTAGATGTTAAGTATATTTACTATACTATAGTATTCGCTATATTTAAATACTACATAGAACTGTTTCATTATCTTTGAAATGTTGTTTTACTTCTGAGTGCCTCAGTTTTCCGCCACCATACATGCACATTTAATTCTGTGGAATAAAGAAACCTCTTTGCCAATCTCCATCCTTAAATACCTAACATTAACCATCATTCTAGAGGAGTGTTCTTGCTAAATTCAAGTTCCGATCTTCTGAACTTGATGCAGAAGTTACCAATTGCTGCTATATGGCCTGCACTGTGCAAAGGTTCAGCCTATGTAATTATTATTATTCATTGCCTGTAGTGCCTAGGAGACCTAATTGTGATAATCCCCTCTGAACTTAAAACCGCATGAACCTTTGAATTTTTTAATAGAAGGTTAAAAGAAGAAACAAATTCCTATAGAAGAAGAAGGGAAAACACATTCTGAAGAAATTGAAGCAAGAGACACGAGTATTAGAAAAAAAAAAGGGAAAAAAAAGGGGGGGGGGAGAAAAAAAATAATTTTAGCAGCACACAAGCATGAGGTTGAAATAGGGTATAAAGGAATTAGAGTGTGAGCTAGCTGTGACATTAGAGATTGAAAGGAAGATGTGATTAGGGTTAAAAGAGATCAAACAACAAAGACTTACTGCCAAAACAATTTTACGAATTTACTTGAAAATGCCTTAAAGACTCCTACTAACAAAATAAAACTGATGATACTACTTGAAGTTTTTTGTTTGTTTGTTCTACATATAGTGCCCTGACACAGAAAAGATACATTTTTAAGTGCTAGTTTGTTTTTCCATTCAGTAGGAATGGTCATCTGAGACAATATACTTATTACTAACCTAAATGAAAAAGCACTACTCTGTGGAAACTTTTAACTGACCTTTATGCACATTACAAAAGACAACAGGCAACTGTTGCTGAGACATCTGTTACCAGATCACTATCAAGACAGAAATACTCTTTTGACAAAGCACTCAATTGCAATATAAAGGGTAAATACAATTTCTAATGTTGTACCCCCAAGGAAGGGTATTTATTTGCTGTAAAAATCAGGAAAATTACCAAACCAGATTGTTAATGCTACCATCCCAATTCCAGCTGCTTTTATTTTCTAAAATGCTGATATATTGCCAAACATCAGGTATTTTATTTCCATTAAAAATCAACACTTTAAGACCCCTTTAAAAATAGCGGGACAAACCGTGGAGACCAATACTCATGCAAGGTCCTGCATCTGCCAGGAAAAATAAGACTTTAGTTTTCCTATAGAAATGTTACTTTTAGTTACCATCTTCCAGAAGATTTCAGAGTGCTTCACGAAGCACGGTAGGAAAATTATGTGAAGTCCAGAGGACTATTTTGGACTCTGCTGCAGCAGTGTACGAGGCTATAACAGAGCTGAAGCTAGACAGATACAATAAAGAATATACAAGCTGAATAAGGGTATCTCTGGGAAGAAGCCATGAAAGACTGATAAGAAAACACTGCAAATTAGAAAAGTGTAACTGTTAAGACCAGTTCTATGATCTTTGGAGCTAAAAAAAGCCATATGAAAACCACTAGTTAAAACAGCTGGTCTATGAAATGCAACAGAACACTGCACCAGGGTAACAGTTTGTATCTGGGTTAACCAGATGAGAGAGATCATCAGGAGTCAAGAAGAAGTAATTTCATATGGATTGCTACTTAGCAGACTTACTAGATAATCCTAATAAATTAATCTCAGTGATTAAATCAGTAACTTGGGGAAAAATATACCTTGACTCTTACTGATCATGAAGGACATGACTGAGAGCAGTAACTTTGATCCAAGCTATTTAAAATTGGTATGAAAACACAGCGTAAACTACTAAACACACATCGTGCCTCCAAACATCTCTCAGATTTACCAGAAGCTACTGTCACTACTGGTAAAATACGAAATATGGTTGGGAAGTAAGAAAAAATCTGTATGCCAGGTACACAGGCTTGAGCCACGCTTGTCCGTATCATGTGTGCATATATTCAGATCACTGCACAAACAAATGTAATTTTGCAGTTCCCCTCTTTCAGTCTCTTCTACTTCCTTTGTCAGGAATCAGTACATGAACTCCTCACCAAAAGTCTGTATCATATTTTCCTGTACCTTGTATTGGCTGTGTTGTTCCCTTTTTAAGGAACTAGTTGTCTTAAGGAGTTATAGCATAGTGAGTATTTTGGATATAGTTAGGTTCCCTCCCAGTCTTAAGGACCTTAAGGATTACTTCTAGGGCTTGAAATATCACTTAGAGTAAAAGAGAGAGTTGATGTGATTCTTGCAGTGGAAAGTAGATCTGTTACATTTTCATGGCTGTCATGATCTGAACAAAAGAAAAATTTAGACATATTTATTTGAAGACAAACACCCTCATCTTCATTTCAAACGAAACCGGTTTGTAACAGCCTAAGCATGACAAAAGCATATACTGGTCTTTCATCACTTCCCTACTTGTGTATTTTCACGGGTTTCAGAAGTAATCAGCTATATCAATGAATGGTAAAATAAATGGTCATTTTAGGAAGTAATAAGATGAATAGAAGTTAGATGTCCAATTCTTGCTGCATTTAATGATAGTAAATGGCACCATCCGTACCCATACCGGGGAAAAAAATGGAACCAAACAAAAATTAAGGGAACAAAATAATTAAAAAAAAAACCCAAACAAACCCTGAACAATTTTTCCTTTTCTAAATTTCTTTTCACTTTGGTCCACAAAGATGCTAAATCCCTCCCCAAATCTCAGATTATGATACCAAGACATACTTTCCTCAATGAATTTCATTGACTAACAGTCCTTCTTCCACCAAACATTTCAGAATAAAACCAGATTCAGTTTCAATCTTAAAAAAATGGAAAAGCACATGCTTCAGAGACAATCCTTATTTTAACCTACTAATTTTGTGTGGAACATTACAAAATCAGTATTTTATCATTTGTTTTTTACTTGTCTCTAATCCAAAAAAACCCACTGTTGTGACAGAGCATTGCTACTAGTGACAACACAAAATCTATTCAAGTTCTTGTAACTGGTCAATAATAAGAAAATATTTGCAAATTTAGGCATTTTCTGAATAAGTAGTTCAATCTATGAATTTGGTGACACAAAGTACCACAGTTGTGCAGGACTTTCATGTAGATAAATCCTCCAGTACTTCTAACTTCAATATTTTACTTCTCTCTTCACACCACTTTACACTTAGAGCTCACAGTAAGCCTGCTTGCTTAGTGAAGAGCGATAGGTAGGCTCTCTCTGCAGCCCTTTTTGTTCCCTGTGCCAGCCAAAAAGATGCACCTAAAGGAAGATGAGCCACAAATCTGAAAGGTCTTGTGTGCTATATTAATTTTACTGATACTGTACTGTTGCTACAAGAAGACAAAGCTAGTAGTGCAACTTGCATCGCACCTTCTACCATAGCATACAGTCACATTTGTAATCCAAAGGAAAAATTACATGCAAAGTGCATTTTCTCTAAAGACTTCCTAGTATCTTCACAAGCAGAAGAGAACATGTGTTACCCAGAAACCCATCAATAACTCAACTGTTGACTTGGTTCATTCACCTAGCTTGTTGGCATCAGGTAGTTGGCAGATTCTTCCATATAAGAACTCAGTATGAACTCAACACTGAAGTAAACTGTTATGTCCTTTTCAGTCACTGTATGCATTTAACACATTATCTTATGCAGTTGAGTTTGAATAGATATTAATGGTATTTTGAATACAAGTTAAAATAAATTATAAAACAAGGTTTACTGAGGTGTTAATCAACCTTCTACTAACAAAAACATTTCTTGGTATTTCCTCCATTTCATTTTCATGTCTACCAAATCACCACTTCTTTTGGGGTTTTTCATTACATCAACAATATTCAGAAAGAATCTGAAATTCATTTCTGCTTTAACCAAGGAATGGCTGTTGGTTTCACAATGGAAAAGAAAACTATGCCCACAATCTGCACAGTGTCAACATGCACACATCAATTACAAATATAATTACTAATATTGCTACATTTAAGGTATATACATATAAGATGCCTGATTATAGTATTAACAAGCAGCTCTCCTATATACATATACATTTTTTTAAAGAGAATTCAATCTATTTAACAATTCACTAACAAAGCTATTCCTTAGCTCATCCCTGCCATAACCTGCTCTATTCAGAAACATATGGGAAAAGACATTAAATAACCAGTGAAAACCATGGACTTCTGGTATTAGTGCTACACATTGCATACCCCTATTCATTATTCCACCTCCCTTGTTTAATCTATCATTAAGACTCAGTGACCCTACACTAAATTTAAAGCAGATCCTTCCTTCCTCCCATGCCTAAATTCACATACTTTTCTAGCTGGGGATGCCCTCGAGTATTAGCCACTCTACAGGGTTTCTCTAATCTCAGCTCTGAACTATGTTGTGCTATAGAAGCAAGAAATTGCTGGTTTACATCTTTAACTATGGAATCTTCCACCAAAAAAACTCCCTCATTTACTTAATAAGATAGAGAAAAATCCTTCTTTTAGATGGATATTTAAAATGTACAAAAATTATGTATTTCCTTCTATATGATATAAAATGAAAGTTATAAAGTAGATTATTTTAAAGCCTGCTTCCCTGCACTTGAGTTCAAAACATAATTTCACTGGAAACAGTTTTAAAGCTTTCAGAAGTTTATCATCAAATCTTCTAAGAGCTGGATCTTTATTTGCCTTCAAAGTCAATATGAAATAAGTTTCTAACACATAAAAAAAAAACAACAAGAAAACAAGAAGATGACAAAAAACAGATATTAGATTTGCTTTTGGTTTTTAAACATAGGAACTAAAACCATGTAAAAAGCACAAAGACCTCTCTTTTTAATTTCTTTCTGTTGACACAGTTTGCACTTTAACAGTAGTGGCAGTACAGGTGAAAATATATTTAGAGTTTGCTGAATGAGGGACAAGAATAATTATCATTAACATCTGTACGTATTCGTCAACTATACCCCTGTCTTCCTCTTCCATGATAAGGTGAAAATTGATCTTCATCAGGATTTTAAGAAGTTAAAGACAGTAAGACTGTGAGTGAAACAGAGATGAAATTCTGTCGAGTTAAAATTAATCAGGCTAAGGTGCAATCCAAATACAGATTTTTATCTTTACCAAAAGCAGCCATACAATTTTGTTTTGGTTTCAGGAATAACACTATTTTTATCATGTTTAAATATTTTTAAACACATTTCCTCAAAAAAAATAGACTAAAAGAGCTGCAACCTGACGAAGAACCCCAATCTGCATTCTCCCATGCGTCTACCTCTTTAAGTCTTTCCCCAAACAAGTCAGCACTTGAACTGGTATTAGGTGTAAAAGAGTTGCATGTATTTGTAGAGTATAAATAGATAATGGGGAAAGCAACCTAGTAAGTTTTAAATTGTTAAAATCACATTTTTCTATGTGCAGGCTATAAAGGGATATTTCCAACTCCTGTTCTCTATTACAAGTTATCAGATAATGGAAAAATATTATGAACAGTCAAAAATCAACACACTAAGCTGAGAGTGACCATGGAAAACCTGAAGACTGAGTTCTACGCAGGTGCAGACACAGGAAGATGAAGGGAAAGCATTACCAGAGAATAAGCAAAACCAATAAATGTGAACTCTACAAAACTGGTACATGAAACAACTTGGTGATAAAAACGATCCAGAAGCCTCTCCAAGTGACGAAGTTTTCTTCACAAGAAGCAAACCTTTTATGGAGAAAAAAAGTCCCGGTTTGCTGAACCTAAGCTTTTTATCAAAGGCACACTGGCAGCCTCCTGCCAAAAGCTGCTTCACATGCTTGAACTGCATTTATGACAGAAAAATTGACCAAAAAACTCACAGAACCTGTCTAGACAACAGCATTCTTCTTAAGGGTGAAATCTTACGAGAAAAGTTCTCAGCTTTAAGTTTTCCAAAATGGGGGAAAGTCCACTCATTCCTACTCCCTGTTAATTTCCAGGTTATTCAAATGAAACTGCTATTAGGAAACATGTTTTGATTGGGAATATTACCTACAAACCTTGCAGGACCTGTGTGATACACCAAAATATACATCCTTAAGGTTCTGCAACCTCAGATGTTCCTCCTGACCTGGACTGGCTTCCAGAATTGGACCAGTTAAATTAAGAGCACAAGTAGTCCACAATAACAAAATCACTTTTCCCTTTAAAATTCCAAAATTTTAAAAGAAAACTACATGATCTTGTTTAACTAAGAAGAGTGAACAATTGAGACTCTACTGATGCAACAAGAACTTATTCACTGTATCTTCAACAGTGGCCACCTTAGAGAATTGTCTAGCTTGAGTAACCCAAAAACCACACGCTGCTGAAATCACAAAGCTGTTCCATGAAGGCAAGGGTCAGTATTTCTTGAATATATAACTAAGAGCAATTTCATTAGTGTTTGACCAAAACACTACAGGCAGTTACCTCTTCTGTAGATTCCAGTATTTACAAAGCTTACCATTCATATGCTGCAGAACAACAGAAAATTCAATGACCACTTTAGAAAAAGAGCTAATATGAAGCTATTCTGACCATTTTCACTATTATACTGTGCAAACTTGTCATCTTACTGAAACAAAAAGATTTGAAGAAAGGTTAACTTAATTAAACACGCATCTTATTTCCTCTGTGTTTTTCAGTCTTAGCTCGACATGAAACTCTAACTATTAAATAAGCAGTGAACACTATTCCTTTTAATGAAAAAGATTACTTAGACCGCAGGTTATTAAAACCTCAGCCATCCATTTCCCCAAAAATACCTTCAGTGCTGCACAGAATTAACAAAGTCCCTACCAGAACTACTTTTCCTCTAAAATAAAACTCGAAACTATGTATTACAAAACAATACTCACAGATAACAAATCTTCAGATCAGAAAAGATCTATTCAGCTCAAATTAACACATTTCTATAAATCAAAGCAAAATTTATCCTCACTTTCATTCCTGTTACAGAATTATCACCTCAATAGCCAATAAAAAGAAAGATCTAATGAGGTATTTCAGTATCTCCCAAAGAAATATTTTCAGCTGTTTTTCTTTTATGTGCTTGAAAGGAAAAGAGTAATGAATTGCTCCTGCGCAGTCTTTTTTATTATTCTGTTATGAGAACAAGAGAGTTACACCAAGTCTTTATTTTCACATACTTCAAGATGTTTTTTCTCACTGCAACAATGGCAAAGGAAACCTCTGCCCAGACAGGACAGTTATTTAATAACAACAGAGATTACCTGCTTTGAGCAGTAAACTTCTTTGCTTCTACTAATGGGTAACAGGCCAAGACGACAGAGACTTATTGGGTAGCTAAGGGATACTTGAGAGCTCTGCACTCTAAGGTCCAGGAAATAGTCCAATATCTCTTAGGAGTAAGTTTCCACAACAGACAAGGATCTAGACTTCTACCAAAACCCAAGTCATTCAGCTATATCTTGTTCAGTCTGCTGGACTACTTGTACCTATTAGGATGAACATCCATTACTGGAGACAAGCAACCCTCTAACCCTGAAAGAATCCACATACATCATGAGGTTATCGACCTGAAATGGGGAAGACAAATCTGTAACAGTCCAGCAAGAACAACCCAAAAATTTGAAGAATTTGGGAGATGTTTCTGGTCATTCACCTGCAGAAAGAATACGCCCTGGATCTAAAATTGTTTCAAACAGGACAGTGAAATCATAATCACCTCTTTCATGATCTGTGTAAGAACACTTAGAAGAAAAGTAATTAGAGGCACATGCAATAGATCAAGAATGTATATTACAGACAGGCTAAAAAGATGTAAGTTCTGCAATACATTTAGTAGCACTTTTGTTGTTTCTGGAAGTAAGAGATCAGCCTTGAGTAAGCACAACCTATAAAGTTTTGAGGATATTCTCCCAGGTCTCATTTGTCAGAAATGTTCCAAATCAATTGGGCACATGATCTTTGGGCACTCAAACAGATGGACCAGAAGAGAATGGGCCTTTCTGAAAGACCAAATGCTTTCTAAGAGAGAAGTCAAGTCTCTCAACATTCTTGTTAACGTGATTATCACCGTGACACTGGAGTACTGAGGCTTCAGCACACTATCAACAGCTGAAAAACATTCTATAAAGAGCTGCTGATCCTGCCTGGGTGAGTGAGCTGTCACTTACCACCATTCAACAGAAAAAGGACAGAAAGCCATGTAGCAGTCATCCCATCACATGGATGGCGTGACTGCTGACAATAGATTGGGTAAATGTATGTTGTAGCTTTGTGTTTCTAAGTAAAACATGCATGAATAGTGGTCCTGACATACTCAGAGTCAAAGATAGTTCTTGGGCATGAAATGAGCTGCAACATACAGACAGGAATCAGGCCCAGACCAACCTCCTCAAGCAGTGAAACAATTCAATAACATCAAAACTCTCCACATGAATGTGAAAATAAAGGCATTCAGGCACCCTATTTTAAAGATAAGTATTTTCATCTTGTGTTCATTTTAGATATTTGAAATAGTTTCTGTAAAATCCTCTTCCCTTGAAATAAGACGCCATTATTAAAGCCCAATGGATTAGAAGACTCAGAAAAGGCTTGCCTGCTGACACCTTATGAAAACAAAGTCCTGAAAAACAGCAAGAAAAAAGGTTGCTGAGATGGCAGAAAGTCAACAAAAAAACCCAAGAGCTGCTGGTAATGGTGTCCCACAGACAGGCATTTGAAATTGTAATTTCAGACCAGAAGAAATGCGTGCAATCTGCCACCAAAGCTATGGAGAAAATGGACAGATCAGACTGGAGGAGAGAGAGGTAACTCCCTTCCAAAATCTTCAAAACTGCTTTGAAAGCAGAGATTGAGAAACCAGCTACAGAATACAGGTCCATCTATGGAGGCTTTGCCAATGATGATACCCTGAGGACTCTATCATAGTTTACAGTGAAGCAAACTATGAAAGAAGGAAGTTCAAAATCATCTGCAGTTCATTCTGCTACATATTTTTGACCTTGCTGCAGAATCTGAATGCATGGAATCAGTCTATACTTGAAGAAATATCCTCAGTTATTCACTGAAATACAAAAGGTCATTTATGTAAGTAACAAAAAAGAAGAACCTATATCTAGACTTTGGTATACAGGTAATGTCCAAAAAAATGGCAAGACTTCTGTTCACATCAACACTTCTTCAAGAACAATATTCCAGACCTGATCCTTGGAAATAGGTCACTAAAATATTAGAATCTGTGATGGAGATTTTGAGGATATGCTAATGTCACATTATCTTAAAACAAACTTAGAAATGCACATCAGACATTAGCTTTGGGAAAGGTGTAAACTTAACCTCTACAAAAGCTCCAGCATCATGCAAATAAACACGCTGAACACCAGAAATTACCACCTTACGCTTCTGTTTTTCAGTATCTGTCTCTGCATCAGAAGATCTTAAGGCCTGTTTACTGTGTAGGGATAGAGAAAGATAGAAAAGCACATTTCAGAATAAAAACTGTGTAGAAATACTTGCAAATTAAACGCCTCTTTTTACTTTCATCAGAGCTTTCCTTTTAAAAAAGAATCAATAAAGCTTCACAAGAATAAACTGTGTGCGGTTGTTCTTCCTGCATCAACATCAGTGCCAATTAAATTCTGAACCCTAAATCTTTATTGTTTCCTATTAGCTGCTAACCAGAACGAACACTGTGATTTTCTGGGATCCCAGGCTGAGACTTGCTGTAGCAGCAGTTAGAATATAATATTCTTGTTTTGACTTGTCTGCTGGGTAAACTTGACATTGAAGCTACATGGTGGAAAATAAATACATAATACCAAGATGTTAATTTTACAGAAACACTTAACTTTTGTGACCACAATTAACACTCAGGGGGGGAAAAAAAGCCATTGACAGGTCTGCCTAGCTCCTGCTTCTGCACTGCTTCTCAGGCTCCCTTTCCATGTGGTGGCTCAGCTCCTGCAGAAGCCAGGCTGCTGCTGACCCCAGGGGCTGCCTTCAAAGCAGCACATGGGGAGGAAGAGGGGAGCAGGATGACAGGGAGTTAAATACAGCTATAAAATGGCACTGACTCCCTGCTAGGATCCAAAACGGAAGTCTAAGGGCAAACGGCTGCTGAGAACAGCTCATCCTCTTCTCCTCCCTCTCCCACCCTCAAGCGCTGGGGACACCTCTACAAGGAGGGCAGCAGGACACAACTCCCAGCGAACACCAACAGTTTTGAGGGAGCTACATCCTATTAGTGCAAGCAGACAGGAAAGCAGAATTGGTACATTTATGGTGCTACAAGATCTTTTTTTTTTTTTATAAAATAACCAGAAAAAGAAGCTATCTTAAGGTGCATTTTTGGAAGACAGCTAATCTTGTTTTGCATAAATACTGCTCCACATCCCTAACTCCATTGTGTAAGATCACAGAAGAGCTGCTGCAACACAACTCCTTGTGAACAGTACAGTATTTTCCGATTTATTCTACAACAGTGACAGATATCCCTAAACTGAAAAAAGAACTAAAAACAACTGTCAAACAAGTCATAATGTCAACAGTGGTGGAACATGGATAATAGGCTTACAGAAATTAGAAGTGTAAACAAGTGTTTATTTATGATAGATATTAATTTCAAATGTAACACTACAGTTGAATTGCCAAGCAGTGAAAGAAGAGAGCACAAATCTAACCTTTTTTTCCTTATTCCAACTGCATTAAAGTTAGCCATGATTTACACACGGGAGAACAAAAGAATGCAAGGAATTGAAAAAGAGCTTTAAAGAAAAGTCTGAGAAGCATATTTTTGTCTATGAAACCAATCAAAGTCAAGGGAAGCCTTTTGGCTGAACAAGAAAATCATCACAGAAAGAAATTTAGGAGTGGATCTTAAATAGCTTGAAGAACCACTTTTTTTTCTTTTACTCTGTATTATTATATAGATAGTAACTTTTTGTTACATCAGCATTGAGAGAGACTTCAAATCAAAGTCCTTATTTATACACTTGAACATGTGCCACTTCAGAGGAAAAACTTTAAGCTCATTACACTAAGATAATAGGAGCACTGACAGAAGGGCATGCTTATGACATTTATTTCATGTTCCACATTTGGCATTACAATATATGGAGTTATTTTACTACTTTACAACTGGTACGTCTGGTTTTAGTATAGCATATAGTTTCTATTTGCTTGCACAGTGAAGACAGGATTCTTGAGAGAAACCAAAGTTTTTTGTTTCCTAGTATTTATTTGTCATGTATTAACTAACGCAGGCTACCTCAACCAAGGACAAGCCTTACTTTGCTTTAACTTCATCGACTTCCTCCTCTATTTACGTCAAAGTAGAACAAGCTGCCTTTAAAATAAGAACGTTCACACAACAGTTCATATTGGTTTAACTAAAGCAGATTAGAAGTACATCTTTATTTTAAAACTATGTAGTGCTTTGGCACAGAGTTCTAAGATATAAAAGTTCCAAGATGCACAGTTCTAAGATGTAAAACATTATTAAAGTGATGTCCTATTCTGGAAGTTTCTCTCATCACAACTTAAACGTTCAGAAAGGTGGCATAACAGTTTTAAAATGGTCTGAGATTTTGAAGAACAAAATGACAACCTCAAAAAATGCCACCTAACTACTGACCAAACCCAACCTGTTTCAAGCATATAAATGCCTATCAAACCTTAATAATTAAGTAATAAATCCCTTTGAAACAATACATTGGGAACACTAATTCAAGATGATTAAAGCAGCTGATAATGTTAAGAATTAAAATGCAGAGCACATAATATGTAAACATCAAACACAAAATATTATTAATTGTTATATACTTCTCATGTATTTGCACTACACACATATTTCAAATGCAAATATTAATTTGGAGAGAAATACCTACTGTATATGCACACACTGAAACAGTTTGCTCAGCTATACTACATCAATGGTTATTTGACAAGTTACAGCATCACGAGCTGCTCATTTACATGTTCAGCTATTCTGTCTGTTTTTTCCCTGAGAAGATGTTAATAAAACAATTGTTTAACAGCTCCTCCTCTGAACCACAAGAACACTCATAGTTATGCAAATTCATTGTATAGAATATGTACCAACAAAAAGGCCCAAAAAATGGAAACATACTTCTAAATTCTAAGTGTAATTTTATTGAACTATGAACATTAACACCAAGGATAAGAGTTCAGTCGATAGAAAAAATTCCCATTTGATACTCGTATAATGATCAGTGAAAAGCTGATGTGGAAACATTGTACTCAGTAATTCCCTCCACACAAGATCAGTTTCCAAGTGTAATTCAACATACTCAGCACTCCACATTGCAGAAAATAAGAATAAAGAGCATAATAATTTAAAAGTTTCTGATTTACAGTATGTTTTTCTGCAGTATAAGGAGAAAACAGTATTTAGAAGTTAAGCCAGATAAGCCATATTGATTTTTTTAAAACAAGCAGCAATGAAGAAATTCTTACGAGTTTTTCACTATAAACTGCAAGAGTCAGTAAATCAGAAGATAAAAAGCCAGAATAAGAAAGCAGTGAAAAAGGAAACGTGCATGTGGACTAACAAAAGAAAAGAAACAGAAGAAAACAAATTCTCAAGAAGAAGAGAAAGAAGAGAAAGAGACATGGTTTACTGAACAAGCAACATGACCTACAGGAGGAAATACAAGTGGGTGATCATCAGATTTTGTAAGTCAAAACTGAATGATCTTCACTCTGACCTATAAACCAACACAAGGCAAAAGACACAAAATGAGAACTGAAATTGGATTTGAAGTTCTCTTCTGATACCACCGTCTTGAGAGAACAGATGCTGCATGCTAAAATTATCTTTTACTTCAAACAGTTTGCATTTATGTTTAAGAAGAAACATTTAACCACTGAGTTTTATTGTTAAGAAACATTTAACCACTGAGTTTTATTGTTCCTCACTTCAAACTGATCTTGAGAAAAAAATGGAATGAAGCACAATACTAATGCACTCCTCTAAAGGAAAAATCTACCCTTTGAGTTATTTAAAAGGCTTGTCTTGCTGCTCATGTTGATTCTCTGCATGGCTACTCTGCAGTGAGTTCAAAACACACAGGAGGTGCACATCTCACTTAATCTTTTACTTACTTGTTTCCATTGAAGAAGAATTTGACCACCTCTTTTACAGAATTTTTAAGAAATGACAGTGTTTCTGCTACAATGAGAAGGTTTTCCAATGGTGTAACATTTGAAAATACTGTTTTGCATCACAGGATTGATGCAGATACAGTCCTTGTAGGATGAAGTTGCGTTAGTGTTTCACTTCAAACTCACATTCCTGATTTTAAGCCTCCCATGTGTACTTCAGCTTGCATGACGGAGCAGTCTCAGAACATGTAAACCAAATACCATTAGGATCAAACTAAACCAGAAGATGAACAATTTTTAAATTTCAACTATTAAGAAACATTCAATCCACAGAACCAGACTAGGAACAGTCACTAGTAAAACACCAGAAACATAAATAGCATAGGTGTTAGATCTTCACCACCAACTGGTTTTCTACACAGACCTCCTACTGCACTGCCCTGCACGCTAACGTAAACATACCTGTGAACTACAACTTAGTGTTCTGCTGGGAAGCTTTAAGGAGGAAAGTAAAAATATCTCTATGGCCATTCAAGTTTCACCTCAGTCTCTTAGTTCATCCAGAAAGAAACTTTCATCCTGCCCAGACCTCACAAAATGCTCGAGACCTTCCATATTTTCCATTGGCCTTGTAAGTCCCAACCTTGAAATCTTAACATGGACATGCCTGACTTGACAGTTTACCTTCTGTATCACAGAGAGAAGTTTAACTTTACTGTTTCATCTTACAAAAAAGTATTACCTTCCACTGTTCTCTTGCTGCTTTCTGAGAACAAATCAGAGCTTCTTGCTTGTCTCAGTCCTGGTCTAGACTGCCCTATGGTCATAGTTCTAAGCAGCAGTCTAGTCTTCTCTCCGCCAGCCTCATGTCAATGCACAGAATAAAACAGAGCCAAGACCTTTTAAACACAGTGGGTGAAAGACTTTTATAGATGAAGTTGCCAACATATGAAACAGTCCCCAGATTAATGTAAGCACTTTTTAGACTCCCCACTTTTGAATTATTCAGGAATAAGTCCTTCTTGTCTTTCCAAGAGGAACTTTTCATGGCTAAGTGCAAACAGGTGTTTATGCAAGACACAGATGGGAGATGTTGAACTGAAATTCAGCTTATGATTACAGAGAAACTAATAATGGGACACAAACATAGCTCCCAATGTTTCTGAAGGAAGAGTACCTGCTTTAGGGTTGCTGAGTTCAGCAAGTAGTAGCCTGTCATCAGAAATGAGCAGGATACGTTTGAGAACCGTATAAAACCTTTGACTTCCTGTTTCTCCTGGAAGAAACTGCAGAGACATCTGGGGTGCTGCATTTTGCCCTGATGCTGTGGTATGAAATGACTGAAATCATGTAAAATCTTAAAATCCATTCTTCCTTTCTCCATTTCCCTTTCCTGGGGTTGAAGTAAGGTATGTACAGCTATTGCACTGATACCAGGCAGTCAGACTTACCTCCCTTTTACAAGTACAGATTTGTAGGAAGAGGCTCTCCCTTACAGACTAATTGTAGAAAAATAATAAGACCTCCTTGGTTTTTGTACTCCTCTTTTTTTCTTTTTTTGTTTATCTGTTTCCAATATTGTGAAGGTCTTGACATACCATTCTACACCTTCAAATGACAGTAACATCACTAATTTCCAAGAGAGCTACTAGATATTAGATATACCCGGTAACAGCTACTAGATAAAAGCACCTTCCTGCAGAGGAGGAAGAGTGGTGAGAGTTAAGACTTCAGACTTTCCAGTGAGCACCTACCCCAATGCTCCTTTCCTTATCTTTCACAAGGCCACATTACCAGTCCTTGCTCTGGATGGCATTTTCTCAATACTGCTGGTTGTCCTACTTTCTTGCCTTTACTCCCAGTTTCTCTAGTTTTTCTACCTTTTTACCATTTAAACCATACTTCATTCACTTAATAGTGGCCCCAAGACTCTCAGTGTGATTGTGTTTCAGGCAGTCATGTGTAGTTTTGGAGTGAGAAATCAGCTTTTTCAGGTAATTCATTGTCTGAAGAGAAGTAGATAAAGCCAGAAGCCACTGAAGTCAACAGTTTCATCCAAACAGCAATATGGCAGCACCGGATATATGTGTTAGGTCTTGTGGGGCTTTTTAGTTTCATTGATTGTTTTTCTAGGGTGGTCATCAAAACCATGTTTAATTAAATCATACAATCATAGAATAGTTAGGGTTGGAAAGGACCTTAAGATCATCTAGTTCCAAACCCCCTGCCATGAGCAGGGACACCACACACTAAACCATGTCTCCCAACACTCTGTCCAACCTGGCCTTGCACACTGCCAGGGTTGGAGCATTCACAACTTCCTTGGGCAACCTATTCCAGTGCCTCATCACCCTCACAGTAAAGAATTTCTTCCTTATATCTAATCTAAACTTCCCCTGTTTACGTTTGAAGCCACTACCCCTTGTCCTGCCACTACAGTCTCACTAAACTGAGCTCAAGAGGAGCAGAAAAATGATCAAGGCTATTTGCAAAGCAGAAGAAAAGCCAGAGGGCACTGAACAGAAAGCTCCTCTCATTCTTCCTGTGTTGCTCACTATTGGAAAAGTATAATATTCAACACAGAAGCGAGTTTCGCAGACCTGGGAAGTAACCTTTGGACCGAAGGTGGATGATCTGCTCCCTGAGATGACAAAAAAAGGAGCAGATTTTGTACGGAAAGACACCTGCTTACACTGTGCTCATGTCCTGCCGTGAACATTGTCCTCAAGCAGCATTTAGAGTGTTCAAGATCAACTGTTTGCTGATAACAATATGCAGGTAAGCCACAGACTTCACTCAGCTTGACAGGATTGTGTGGCAGCTGCCCCTCTTCCGGAGGATCTGGCAAATCTCTTTTCTTTTTAAGCTTAGTTTGCTCCTGTGCCTTTGTTTAGCTATATTTTAAATAGTTTGCCTCTGCCATACCCAGAGGAGGCTTAACTTGAAAAACATCCCTACCCTGTATTCATTTGCTTCTATGTCCCTACAATAGATGCAGTCTCAAACAACTTTTTGTGCCATGCCTACTGTGATGCTTCTCTAGTTGGAAAATGGGTGGTTGGATTTGTATATACATTAAAACTGGAGTTTTACACTACAAGCTTATATCATTTCTGCTGTCCACCACCATCCCCACATACCTACCAACATTATTGCTTTCAAAACAAGGTAAGAATAAATTCACTTTGGTCTGCTAATCTAGGCAGGGAAAAATAAAGTAGATTCGAGGCTTGGTACAAACCCAAAAATTGTGATCAAACTATATAGTTAGTAAATTGTTTGTCTAAATCTTTCATGTATGATGAAAGATTATTATCATAATTCATTAGCAAATTACAGACTTTGTAATGCAGGCAGTCACAAATTTGGCTTTGTATCAATCATTTTAGACCAGCTGGGTAGAAATTAACACAACTCTGGGATACATAAAATGAAGTGCGCTTTCATTTTTAATTCACTGGAAACTTTGAAGGAAAGAAATGGAAGCTTGTCAAAAAAGTCACATTTCTCCGAGTTTTGTAAATCATGCCATTTCACTGGAGAGATACAGAGATACAAACACACATAGATGGAGTGTATGTAACTAAATACCACAGTAACTGCCCAATCGAAATAAATATAATACAAAGTGTATGCAAAAAAAGCAGTGCAGTTTAAAAAAGTCCTTCTTCCATTGTTCCTGAGGCAGTCATATGTTAGTGGTCACCAGAAGAATTAGTAAACCAACACAAAAGCGAATAGTCCAGCTACTCACAAGATACAATATTTTCTGCTGAAAATGACCTTGTACAAAACCGCTTGTTTTCATTACATCTACTCTGTCTAAGCTACAAGGCCATGTAGAGTGACAGCTGCATTTGGGAGCAACTTAAATTTTATATTAGTGGCACCTAATCCAGAGACTGGTACAAGCAGCATGGAAAAGTCAGTGTCAAAATTAAACAATGAAGGCTTTTCTAGGAACAGATGCTTTTTGCCTGCAGCTGTAAAAACCTTAAAACAATCCTATACCCCACTGTCTGGTCACGCAACTATCACAAAGCAGGGCATAAATTTTGCCACTTACTGCAAATGTTTGCTGAGAGCTTCTATAACCCTTTTTAAAAACAGTAACAGGGATTTCTTGAGGGTGATTATGAGGCCATTTTATCCTTTAAATGAGTGCAAGGCTCTTCAATTTATGCCCCTGATTCTTCATACAAAAACAAAAGAATAACTTTTCAAATTCATGCTTTTACACATATATAGGAACATAACTGAAAAATCGTAAGAAACAAACAGGTTTACTGAAGAGACAGCTCACTGCTTCACTGAGATGTTAAGTACCAGACAGAGACAAACATTATTAATTCACATTTGAAACTGCAACTGAGTGTTTTCTTTGCACAGCAATTACAAAGCCATGTAGTGCAGCACTATCATTACACTGCTGCTAAGATACTGTTGACCATTTCAGTGTCATATCTCCACAACTACTATGTTAAATATCCTCATCACCTCAACCATCCAAAAAATTCTTTTTCTATTAAATGAATGCACTAATAAACTTTAAACTGAAATATAAATTCAGAGTGAAAAAAAGTCTATAACTTAATAAATAAAAGCAAAAATCATCAGTTCCCAATTAAGTGAGCAATTTACAATGTCAAGAATCTAGTTGTGCTCCATATGAACTGATGGGGTTTTTAGATTAGCTTCTGTTGTGTATTTAAAAGTGATAGCACCAACATGATTTACATAAGTACAATATTTTCAAGTATTTTCTCACCAAGCAAGCACTCTAAAATTGTGAAGTGTTTCCTTTCTTACTCAAGTTAAAAAAAAAAAGCAAACAACTTTTCCAGAACAACAGTTCATTAGCACCTCACTATTTATAAGTATAATTGGGTTGTTTGATGAGAAAACATGAGAGAACACTGTGCCTACTATAATTTGCACAAATACAAATTTCATTGTTTGAAAACAAATCAGCAATTCAACGATTGTTGTTTTTTTTAATATAAGTGTATATCATGCAATAATAGAAGCGATCATAGTATAGTTAACACAGGATAGAAAGGTTAAACCATCCTCTCATACACTTCAATTTACAAGCTGTAAATTAATTTTTTTAATTGCAAAAAAATGCTAACTTTAATTTTTCATTTACAATTATACAGATAGCAGTGCTGTGTTATTTAGTTACAGAGTACTGCTTTCCACTTTAAATAGCACAGGAACTAAGGACATAGCTGTTTAATATGTTCATAAAGCTGCTTAGGTTTTCTTGTCATTTCATGCTAACACCTTTTTAATAGCTAGCATTATGGTAGAAGCCTTGCATAAAAACTCTCCACCCTGAAAGTAAAACATAGCAGATATTCAAAATCAGAATAGCAAGCAATGGTTTTAATTGCAGTTTTTAAAAAATTCAGGGGTTTAAATTAGGTCTTGATCCCCAAAATCCTTAGCATCCTTAAATTACATGTGCAAAGCCATTCAATTCAACATGATTACTTCTAAAATAAGGACAACTCACATGACTGAGCATTTACGGAGCCAAACCTATAACCAAAATTATAACAATGACTCCTCATTACTTTCAAATTCAACTAAATTGCTCCTTATCCTTTGAGAGTTTCTCTCAAATCCAACTACACTTATGGATGGAGTGTAATAGAGACAGAACGAAAGCAAAGAAGGGAGATATAAACATACACAGCAAACTACAAGCGCTGACAAATCGAAAGCTAACAGATGTGTGACTTCTAATTAGTTATAATAATCTGTGCTTCGACGCTATTGGAACATGCCTCGCCTTCCCTTGGAAATCAAACAGCTTCCTTTGGAGTTTTAAACTCTCTGGGTGCCTCTAAATTTATTCAAGAGAAAACCTTGCTTTCAGCGAATTTTAGATATCTACAGTGATAACTTTATGAAAGGAAAATATTAAATTATAATTATCCTAAACAGACACAGTCTTGTGAAACTAACCCTACATTCATATGAAAATACAAAGCATTGACTATAATGAATTTGATTCATCCTTGGACACAAAGCTTTACCACAGTAAACTCAGTCAACTGTTGCTCTTGCTTTTATATTCATAGTACTTAAATAGCGCACTTTAAAACAAAAAAAACTCCAATTGGCTTTTCATACATCCACCCTCCCCAAAAATAACGCACTTGAAAAACCCAAATGATATGAAAAGGCTTCAAGGCCTCTTTTCTCCTTTTCACAGCACTTTTTTTTTATTTCTGTTTGCAGTAATCTGCCTTTCACTTTCTCATTGCTACAGAACAAACGAGGAGGCTCAGCACTTTGAAAAGGGGGCTCAATGTGTAATGGGTCCACTAGAATTAATTTAGTTGCACCAAATCCATTGAGCAGTGAGGTTTTTTTCTCTTCTCAAATCATTTTGAGTCGGATGCAGCCCCCAGCCTTTGTAATTCTAGTAAAGCACTTAAAGTGCACAGTAGGTGTTCATCAGGACCATCTGGTCAAAAGCAAAACAAGCTGCTGATTTTGCCTTTGAATAGAATGAAGCAAGTGTGAATTAGTCTCTTCAATTAGCACTATTACAACCTGTCAAGTGCATATTGTAAAACAGGATTATTACAGTATTGGTCACCAGTGCAATTATTTACTCTCTGCCTTTTCTTGCATATAAAAATGTCCATGTTTACTAGTTTTTGATAACTGAAGATCGTTTCTTTAATGATATGCACGTCCAAACCCACCAAAACCAAATTACAGGTTATGAAACAAATTCTGTCAGGAATATATTAAGCTTCATAATTAATAGAGAAGTAGAAGAGTGCCCTTCCTTCATCTCTTCTTGCTGCTTCTGTTGCATAAAAAGAATAAGAATAATAATTATATACCTTTATCGGTAGGATCTCCTCGAAACAGATCTCTACAGTCAGATATTAAGATATTTCAAGTGCCTAATAAAGCTATCACTTTTGAACAGGTACATAAAAGGTGTTTTCTCTTTATTTCCCAAGGAACTTCCTTTTCATATAAATCCTAACACATGACCATTTACAAAAAGTTTATCAAGGATTGCTTTCAGCAAATACATTTTAGATTAGCAATGTGCTGGTTTTCTTTAAAAGAAAGGCATAAAAATAAAAGAGTCAAGAAGTTGATTTAGCTTTATAAAAATAGATATTTTTCTCTACTTGTTTAAAAAGTCAAAACCTAGCTTGCTATCTGGTCCTCATTTACCACTGTAGAACACTGAGGCTATTACAGTGATAGACATTTAAATTATGTATACTGTTGTCATGACTCACAATAAATTTAATATAATTTTTACACTACAGAGTTCTTTAAAAAGCAAACAAAATATTCAAATTTCACAAAAAGAATTTATGTCTCAAATACAATCAGTACAGCAACAACCTATTTACTAGCTTCTCTGGTACTAAGAGAATAATTGAACAGTAGTGTAGCATGTTTGTGCAGCTCCTATCAAAATACCAAAAAGTGTTAGTTACCAGTTTTTATTAGCATAAGAATAGTTTTCAACAATTTTAAATCAAATTTAAAAAAACCCTCAAAATATAACACAACTGTGAAACTGTTAATGTATTTACTCCATTTGGACATATCCATTCTCATTTCTGGCAAACATATCGTATTGCAGCTACTTAGCTACAACATAAAGAACATTCTTTATATATACATTTTGTTTCCCCATGCCAATGTCTGACCTTTACTGCGGATGATCTCACTCAACAACAACTGGCTTGAAAAGATTTTGTACTGATACCAAAAATCAGATCTGAAAAAGGTACAAGACCTTCAGCTAAATTATTTTTCTGCATGCTAAAGGTAATTATCTGCTTACCTATATTTATACATTACATTTATTTAGGCTTTTTAAATAAGGCTTCTGCCTGCATGAGTATAAATAGTGGGTTTGTATCTTGTTTCACATTCACCTATTTACCAAAAAAGTTTTTAGAAATCCAGCACAAAGGACTTCAGACTGTCATTAGGGTCTGTCAACACAGAATTTATAGTTTATCTCAGCCCAAGCAGTTGTATGCACAAATAGTTCCTCCTCCTGCCTGGAGTGCTATTGGATACATTGCTTTTCATATTCCACCTTAGCCAGTAAGTCTATAGGGAACAAAGAACAAATATATTACCTAGCACAGGTGACAGGGATGCTAAGCAGCTACCCTCTGATTAGGTTATTGGCTAAAGGAACGGAATAAAGAGCAGATGCAGCTATGCAGAGGCAGCCACTATTTAGGGACCCATCTCCTCTCATTGTTTGCACAGATTTTATGTTTTACTAGGAATTATAGTGCCCGGTACGTGCTTTACCTAATATTTTCAACTGGAATCTCCAGCAGTTACAACACAAAATTACTGATCTACAAGAGGCCTGAGGTTTCTGCATATTTAACCCGTCCACTCTAGCAGCCACAGCTTGTGTACACGGGGTACATTTCTTTAATCCTGCACACAGGAATCACAAAAAGGCTTCACAGTCTATACCAAAAATAAAACAGACAAATGCAAACTCCTTGTTTTTAACAGAGTTATCCAGTTTTGTTAATTTTTTTTCCTTATGTCACTGACTAAAACAAAAGTGTGGACCACACTATTGTGACTCAAAAATCAAAGTTTTATTACAAATCAGTTTTTCTGCTCCAGGATAAGAATACAAACTTGCTTTCATTAAACATTTAAATATTACCCCCTCTGAAAAGAGCTGTTGTTCATTTCTATCAAATACTATAACTACAACTTGTAAAAATGAAACTAGTTGAAACATTTGTTTCTAAATGAGAACAAGTTAGTAAGAATAGACAGAAAAGAAATGATGTTGAAAGTGGCAATGCCTTGAAATAATTCAGCACATAGCTTCTCAAATCAAATGTTAAAAATTCTCTTACTGCAATTACTACTAGCCTCTACAATTTATATTAGCAGAATAGGGAGCAATTATTCAGGCAGAATATACATTTTAGTCTTGTAAGTATTAGAAGTTCAATTTGTTAGAATTTATTATTTAAACATATAATACATTGAAAATGTATTAATTTACAGCCTCCAAACTAGCACAAAACCTGCTGATTTCCACTTTAAAATGCAGATCATGGGAAAAAAGTAACCATGATATTTCCCAGAACAGTATCTGCCCAGATTTAATTTAATTCTGCAATTTTACAAGAACAGACAGATGTCAGAAACCTGTGACACAGATTAATTTGCAATTTAGACCAACATGTTATCTTTAACTTTCCCAGATAACGACTCCCCTGCCCAACTCACAAAAAAAACCCTAAAAATCCTATGTCCAGAATTTTAGCTCAGTTTAATTTTTTATTTCATTTCTGAAGATTCCCTATAGGCTCAGAATCCCCCAACAATAAAACTGAATGGAACTTATATTTATTTTTTTAAACTCTAAAATTAAATAAATAAACAATTGAAGATACAGATCAAGCATGCTAAAGAAAAAAAAAGGCAAAAAAAGCTGCATTTTCAATTACCATCAAATATCCAACTATCGAATTAATACACAAGAAATTGTGGAAGCAGACACGAGCACTACGGCTTCAGGCTTCTCTCAAAGCATTTTCTGTCACATTGCTTCCCCCTTAAACGCTAAGATTTCTTTGGAATAACAATTCATCCAAATATCATTTACTATTAAACATGCATTTTAAACACTTAAAAAAGACAACACAGATCTGAAGCAATAGTAGTTTAGGAAAGCACAGCTGAGAGTTGTGGATATTGTATTTAATCTAGTGCAAAACATTTATGTCAGCTTTGAAAGGATGGTGGGGTTGGGGTTTTTGGTGTGGTGGTTGGGGGGGGGGCTTCTTTGAGCTATTCCTTAAATTTTCCTTTTATTCCTTAAAATTCACAGTTTTAATAATAACAACAACAAATTAAACAACCAGCCCTGGAGAGACAGTTGCACCCAACTGTGGCAAGCAGTGGAACATTTATAGAATTTTAAATATTTCTTTTAATAATTGATGCAGTCATTTTGAATCTTTCTGCATAGGATATAACGTGTGAGTAGATTGCATTAACACTGCTTAAACATTTCAACTTGTCAGTATGGCCAAGTCGATTTCTGAAATATTTGCAGTATTTTCCCCATCGAAACAGTAATAAAGGTAGAATAAATATATGCCACTGCTTTATAATCACTGAACATTAATGAATATTTTATGTCTTTTTAAATCTCCCTGTTTAATTTAAAAGGGTGAAATTAAGTCTCCTCCCTGCAATATGCCAATTATCTGTAAATCAAACAATAACTTGGCCATTATACTCCTTTTTGTTAATATACCAGAAGCTAATTTGAAAACACTGAACGGCATTTTTAGGTAATAATTGAATAGTCCTTCCTGCCCTCTTGTGGTTGGCAACTGCAACTCCCATAGAGCTTTTCCACGATGACAAAAATATACCAGAAGGAAAGTAAACTATTAATTTGTTAAAGTGTGAACAAGAGAGTGAAGGGGAAAAAAAATTAAACCATCTAACAGTCCCTGGAGGGGAGACAGACAAGGGAGAGAAGAGAAGGAAAGATTCCTCCAAATCACACAGACTAACTGGATTCATCATACATTTGTTACAATGCTCACTCTATGCTAAAAGAAAAAAAAATAATAAATTAAAAAGCCATTAGGGACTTAACATCCAAAACAGTGCCTGTTTTCTATAATTAGACAAATGTTCGCCAACCCTTTTACCTCAGCCAAATCCCCAGTGATTTCCACAAGACTTTGCACAGACAGACATATTCACCTGCTCAGCATCAGCTGCACAAGAAGGTCTGGAATTCTCTTTTCATTTTAGCCTCTGACATGGTCTTCGTAATTTTATACTATTAGATTTAATACTTAGATAGAAGACATAAAGACAAAGAAAGGTTTGATGCTCATACTGGTTATAGGTTGGTAGGGGTTTGTATTATTTTGGTTGCTTAATGGAGAAAAACCTGACTTTTAAATTACGTCGACTTTATATGTTAACACATTGACTATAGTCTGCCATTACCAACAAACAAGAAAACTTCAGTGCAGGTAGAAGCAGCCTAGATTCCCATGCACTGTCACAGCTTTCTGCTTCCTCTAAGCTGGGGAAGACCCACAAGCAAAGTAGTAATTGATACAGCATACATAAAAATCAAACACACAATGTGTGTGTTTTCTTTTAGAATCTCCCCCCTTTAAAATTAAAAACAAATATTCTGATCATTTATCACCATAAATATTCAAATTGTTTTTAATTGTAAAGAGTCAGAGCTTGGCCCCTCAAAAGACAAACTGATGCAAGAAGGTTTGTTTGTATTGAAAAAAAACAAAACAAAACAGAACTTACTGTAATAAGTTTAAAAAGGTAAAGCAGAAAACAGACTTTTATGCAGGGAAAGATCAGAATTTAGATCTTAAGAATAATAAGATTGACAATCAAAACAATTAATGATAACTTTTCATTGTTGTATGAGATACTGTTCCTCTAGCTAATATTATGGAACTTCAAATAATTCTGCGTACAATGTCAGCATGTGGCATGAAAAACTCCAATAAATCTGTTCAACCCTAAAAGACTGAGAGAAGTATCAGACCAACAGCAAACATACATTTAATTTGAAAAGCAAACATTTAATCTTCATATTTTGTAATGTGAATTCTGAAGATTACCATTTATAGATTGTTTGTCATGTTTCCAGAAGTTTGTAGGTTATATAGAAAATAACATCCAAAACATCTGGCATTAGACACACCATGGAGCAGCAGGTAACAACCTTTGGCTTTAAAAAGGAGGTTTTAAAATATGCAAGGACTGCTTGTTCTAAATCCAGGCTTCAGAGTCATATTAGAGATATTTGTTCCTATAGGACTTAATTCTGATGAAGTTCTCTACAATATCACCCCTTGCTGGCCATTCTACAGAACGGCAGTGACATCCATTATCCACAAAACCATTTGGCTAGTAAGAATTACAGCATTACAACAGCAACCAGTAATGGTAGAGGTGCCTACAAAATGGAGATGGAGCTGGATAAAAGGAGGAAAGACAGAGGGAGCTTCAAAGGGCTTAAAGATAAAATGTAATTTGAATAATTGCCTTTCCTCATTATTTTAGAATAATTCGATAAAATTGATTGTATATTTTGCTACTACCACACAAAAAGAAACACTTTTTCTGTATAATTTAATAGAAAACTTTTTTTGTTTAGGCCATGTTCTTTAATCAAATTACAGCAATCTTGATGCTCCTATTGATTAAACTAAAAACCAGACTAATAAAATGAAGCAATATCCATCAAGACTATGTAAACCCTCTTTAACAGAGCTGGCATTAACTATAATGAGCTACATTTATTCTTCAGCTGTGAAACAGCACTCACCTCCTGAATGGTACTGCTTCCTGAGAAGTTGAGGTTGTACTCCCGCTGGACTTCTCGATGGGTGACAATCAGCATGAAGTTTTGATTTAATGACTCCTGCAGGGCCCTGAAATGGTTGAAAGAAAAACAAGAAAATCAGGGATAAGCATGTTATAGCTTGTTTTACAGTTAGATGCAAAAACCCCAGGGTACCCTAAACTCTACATGGACAAGTCCAGGCACAACATTATCATCTCTCTTTTCACTCTTAAATGTAAAGAAGCATGCTGAGAATGACCAAAGGCCATTCCTGAACTCCTTCCTTAATAAGGTGACTGCAGCCTTTAAAGCTCTTCTAATGTTAAGTATTCTCAAAATTGAGAGAGTCACATTATCTTCACAAACATCGGGTATATTTAGCACTCATAATGCCATTAACATCAGGCTTGTAAGCATATTGATGACCAGACAAAATATCAAGCTACAATGCACATTAAAAACTGATGGTAAGTAGGACAAGGCAAAGCATGCTCCCGCTTCTCTAGGGTTACCTGAAGCATAAACCGAACGGAAATTCTTCCGCTTAGTTTCATTCGAAGCACACAAACCCAGCTAATTAGAACTGGAGAACTAACCACAGCAAAATTTCTCATGTGGGTACTGAGCATTTAGAAAAGTTAGTTCTGCTCAAGTTGTTTTAAATGTGCATTAAAACTTCTTTAATCACATGAATTCAAACAATAATCTTAAGATACAGATTAAACAGGCCAACTATATGTTCGTGTTGTCACAAACTTGGGTTCTTTTTTGTGATTCTCCTGGTAACAAAACATCTGGATGTTAAAAAGGCCTCCTGTTTGCTTCATTAGGTACAAAATTATGCAGCTATCTACTTTTCAAAATAGAAGGCACGACTTCTGTTACAGACACAGCAATTACAGCTGAGCACAATCTCATACAGGCTACAAACCTGCAGCAACATCGTAATATAAGCTTAGATTTCTAAACAACATCTAGGCAGACTTGACCTGTTTGCTGGCATATGGAATTAAATTGGGCTTATTCAATTCTGTTTTTTTCTTATCACATGCTCTTAAAAGAATGACAGACTGAGGGCTTTTTCCTGCACATCATCGCTATTCCATGACACTTCAACATGCCATTCCTCTTAGCAATAAAGGACAAATTCTGTAAGCAGATAAGCATGAGCACAGCTGTATCTTAAGATACAAGACAAGAAAGACTGCTAGATTATTTGAGACCCGATTTGTTAGTTTTAACTTCTACTGCAATTACTGATGTGCAGTTTTGCTGCTCAGACAGTAAGGAACCCATGCAATACTCACCGGCTGCTTTAGCAAGAGATGCATGATTTGCTTTAACATCTCAAGAAAAATTACCTTACAAAAATATCTTCACTCAGCAACTTAATTTGGATTCTGTGACATCTTAAACATAATAATCACATACTACAAAGCAAAGTTATGAAGTGCTATTTCTCATCTTTCATGGTTTTGTGGTATGGAAGATAAATATAACTCATTGTCAATGCTGAGTTTGATCAAGTGTATGAGAGACACTACAAATGTAACTGATGTCATCTATGGAGAACATGAAGTTAGCTGCACTTACCACAAAATCTTGTAAGAAAAGGCTAAAAGAATACTTAACAGTCCTTCAAAAGGGCAGGAGGGGGGGAAGTTGTACACCTATTTTTAAAGGTAATTCTAATCTGATTGTTAATACTAAGTTTTGCATCACCATAGCCATATTTTCTTTTGGCAAATGTTCAGTAGCGATATCCTGCTGTGCTCTTTCAGATTCTGATATTTTATTTGTTTTCAGCAAATACTGGAGGCAAATCACATATTTAATTGCTCTGAAAACATTAATTACAGCATATGTGAATGGCTCTGGATTCCATATAGAACCACACAAGGCATAACTATTTTTGACTCTTATCTGAAAATCTGTAGATGCTAACTGACAACAACTCACATTTTCATTCTGTAATTGATGCAAACACGGAATGAAACAGGCTACTTCAATCAAACCCTCTATTTCTCAAGGTATGTGTGATACACACACTTCAGCACTATCCAAAATACAGCATGATGATAAAAAGCATCTGTCCATAGGAAAGGTTTTCCACTTCTCTATTTCATCTGGATGTGATAGCAGACAGTATTCAGAAAAGGAGAAAATAGTCTTCAAACACAGTTAATTTAAATGAAGTGCTTAAAATTAAAAGCCTAATTTTTGAAGTTACTAGCAATTTTGACACCTCTACTTTTTGGATTTCTAAACAACACAAGCTGAATGCTGTTAACAAGCAAATTCTCAGTACAGATTCATAGATGAATATAGTCAAAGAAGGGCTGAAAATTAAGTTGTCTGAAAAAAACAAACGAAAAAATTGAGGATAAATTTGGTATTAAAGCATTAGCAATTAAAGTGCATGGTTAATTATTCACTTTTTCTTCACAAAAAAGATAATATAATGACAAATACTACTTCTGCTTTCAGAGAAATGCAGTGGTCAACTGATCCATTGGGCTCCCACATCAGAATTTCGTATGGTTTGACAGCCACAAGACCTGGACTATATATGCTGGGAGAAGGAACTTCTGATGGGTCATTTGTGCCAATGACTTCCTGTGTGTACACACACTCCTCTGAGGGATGGGGTCAATTTGAGCCCACAGCTGGACAGCCAGCAGTGTCAGTCCCCTCCCAGATTCACCTCCTCCAGCAACTACAGGCGTAGATTACCCCAAATTATTTGTGTCAGTAGATCTCTGCTTCCAAAACATACTTTGCCGTAAAACTGTATTTTCAGCCTATCCACAAATAAGGCATCCACAAATGCACAAAATAAGTGCATTAAGCAGTTCCATTTTCATGCAAATGTAATTACCAGTTGACTGTAACCTTCCAAATGAAACATCTTCATGGAAGGGGAGGGGAGTCAGGGCCAAACCCCAGCTCCCATTAAAGTCAAGACAGATTTCTGCCTCCCCCCCCACTATCAGTTCTAACAAAATGTAATTAATCTGAGAGTTCATTAGTGGGAAAACTAAATTCTAGAAACAGACCACTCTTATCAGCACCATCTCCCCACTCCCGCAAACCCTACCTTTAAAAAGCATTTGCTGATAGGTTATATACTGCCATCACATTTTTTTCCCTCAGCTGAATGATTATACTTCCACTATCCAGCACAGGAGACAAGGGAACTTGATGATATTTTGAGGCACTAATCTACCATTAGGAGAACTCTGCCTACACCCAAAAAAAGAAGTCCAAAAACAGACAACAGAAAATAGACCTGAGCAGAGTCATCACTCTGACCAGTTCTAGCAAGAGAGGCTTGGACCAGTTTAGGATTTCATGTGGATTGCCTACATAGAACTAGTTACCACCATTATCACAATGTATAGAAACCTCAGTGGTGGAGTGGGATTCAGCTGGGGTTGAAACTTCAGAATATGCAAACAAAAATGTTCTTTTTTGAAACTTGAATTTCAAGTAAGGGAAAGGAAGTTGCAAGAATTTTTTTTCCTCTAAACTCAAAATATCAAAACTCAGTTAAGAGTCTGGACAGAATTTATTCACTAGCTACTCCATCAAAATACCAGTACAGTACAATTTATGAACCACAAGTCTAATAAACTAAGAATAGAAATAATGTTTAGCCAAAAAACATCTAACTGCAAATAATGCTAATCTTAAAAGATAGCAACTGATGAATCAGCCTCTGCAATGCTGATGCAGGATGGTATTAGTATTGATATTTATTATATTTTAAGCTTCCAGCTTTTCTATTGTTCCATAACACTTAATATATAAAATAGACCAGTTATATCTACTGTTAAGTGACAGCGCTGATGCTTTGATTTTATGTAATACTTTGCTTTTTAATAGCATTTTTCTTTGAAATTTTAGTAATATTTCAAGCTTTGAAACCAAAAGTATATCCTTAATCAGTGATCATCAAATGTGCCTTTCCCTTGCAGTTCTGTAAGTCTTTAAGGAATACATTCAGTATTTCTCACTAGGCAGTATCTTTCTCACTTACATGGAGATTTCTCCCAAAATCTCTGAATTTTATATAAACAGGTATGACACAAGGTAATTAACATTTCCATTTTAAACTTACAGATTTATACAAGCTCATGTCAACAGAAGTCCAAATTTACTGTAATTACAGATTATTTACATTAAAACAAAATAAGAAATCAGTATGTAAATGTAATGTTTGTTGTAGCTAATGCAGCAGGAGGTGGTAGATTAGGTTCAAACAGCAATCAGTTAGCAAATCTGGCTAACATGTAAATGAGCAGAAGCCCTTTTGTTTACATTCTATTGCATTTTAAACTTCAGGATTTTTAAACTGTCTCATGAGCAGATGTGAAAATAAAACATTAATCTTACCATTCTTATTGAAGCTTTCAAAGTAACTAAAGCAAGGCACTGCTCCTGTCCAGCTAAACAGACAATACTAATAATTGGAGTTGCAGGTTACATCATTCTTAATTAACACTCTGCTACAGTTGATAACATACAACAAGACACCATGCCACAATCACCACTGCTCTGCAACAATCTAAAACACAGGCACTCAGCAATGTATGGACCCATTACTTGGAAGATGGGGGTTGTGAGGGGTTTTTCCTATCCACACAGATAACACTTCTTAAACAAGTTACAATTGCTTAGCAAAAATACATTATTTGCAATAATCTCCAAGGTATGCGCCTGGTCAAATAGCTTTTAACTGGTTTGAACTTAACAACGATTCATCAAGTATAATAAAATATCTAAGATTTTCAGTTATTCACAAAAAAAAAAAAGTATAAATATAAAATGCATTATATCCATTAAAATTACAACCAAAGAAAAAGTTGATAAAAAGCATCTCCCAGAACATGCAAGACAGAAAGGAGAGACGATCCAGATGACCTAGATTCACATACCTATGCTTTTGATGCTCCCCTTTTACATTCTCCTAAACCTTTTCCCTAAACTGGGCATTGCCAGCTTTCAAGAAGCACCCAAGGCAACAAAGGGAAATAATTGCATTCCAGGAAGCAAAGAACCTAATCTGACAAAGCTGATGCCAAGCGATGTCTCCCCATGGACAATTAAATGATGGACATTCTTTAGCACCTTTCAAGACTGGTATCCAAAGGAAATCATATTCTGCTCCACTCACCTGTCCCATCTGTGAACTTTTGAACGTATTCACTAGTTTCAAGGAGGTCTGACAGTGTTATTAAAGGTTTCAAAGGTTTGGTCTAAATCAACAGCCAGGCAGAGGAAAAGGACCCAAGTTACTACTCACTTTAGTAAAAGGGTGCATTGCAAGTATAGTATTTTATACTTCATCCAGCTGACTTCTGGCCAGTGATCTCACACCTACCCACAGCATATGATTTACCTTTCCTTTGATATTATCTGACTACCAGCTGGAGAACAGAGGCAGGGCAGGCTGACTGTCTATGCAGGGGAAAAAAATTACCTAAGTGCTACAAAATACATGGGAAGAAATGGAGACAGTGTCAGAGGCAGGCGAGATGCAGGAAGCATGGAGGGAGAGGGCTGAGTTACTGCAGCCACTGGCATGAGGCACAAATTCACTAGAAATCAGGTTTCGTTCTGTCCACAGCTCACAGAAAACACTGTTATTCTTCCTGATATCATGCATGGATAAGTATGGCTTTGCCATACTGTGGAAGCGAGGCATGTAACTGTACAGGTGCTATGTGACATTTAGATTTAATCTTTACACCTCAATTTACCAGCATGTGGTAGTAATTCACTGGGTTTCTATTACCTATAAAAGCTTTAGATATGCCACTGCTGAACACGGATACGCTGGGAGATTTTTGCTTGTGTAAACTGCAGGATCACTTTGCCATTACATTTAGGTGCTAGTTTTAAGTCAGTTGTGGGTTAAGCCCATTCAGTCTGTCACAATAAACTTCAGTGCCTACACATCAATATGCTGGAAAAGGATGTTTAAGACACTGATCCCCCTCAGCATCAAGAACAGGCACAAACTGCCATTTATAGAGCTGTGACCAGATTGTTCCTTTTAAGAAGGGCATATATGTAAAACACCACGTACTGAAATCTCAGGCTTTTCAAATATCACTTTCAGGAGATATTCAAATCACAACTATTTATCTCGAGCTCAAAATAGAAGGCATTTGAAGAAAACAACAGATAAACTCACAAAGTAAGAGGCAAAGTTCCTTATCATCCATTAATAATATATGTGAGCATGGTGCTTTTAAAAATTGTGGGTAACAAACTAATCTGAATAATAACTGACCTAACAGTAGGCAGTAAACAGTGTAACTGCGTTTGGTACATTGCTTCAATTAGATGTGTTTTGATCTGCATTGATGCTTTAATTGGAGGCAAGCCTCCCCTTTCATCTAGAATTTATGACTTCAGGGAGATGATCTAGCCTTCAAATTATCCTTGTTTAAGTAGCCACTAATTAATCATCGTTTGCTATCCAAAAGCTACCAACTTTATCTTCAAAATATCCAGAACTAATCTCCACTATGAAACAAGTATAAACTGTAAAGGTAACAACCACTTTGATTTTATTAGCAAGTTCTTTGAAACTATTCATCCACTAAAAAAGCCTAAGAACTGGTTTTAAACAGTTTATTGTCATATAGTTTATTGCAGCTGCAATAAGCAACGTTCTTCAGACCCCAGTTTTCTTTCCAGAATCAGATATTCGAATTACAATATTCAGTGATACCTGAGTGGATAATTTTGAAACTGGAAACAAATTGTTTTTTAAAAAGATTAGCATCTGCAGTGTTATTCCACAGTATTTTCACTGTCCTTCACTTAGCTGCCTAAGTACAATGGCTTATTGTCCTCACACACAATTACAGCTCCTGTTTGCACACAGAGGGCACATACGGCTCACCCCCACTCTGCTCCCTCTGCTCCAGTGCCACTGTTTCTGCTTTTAATGCTTATTTTCTTTTGTATTATTGTTATAATTCATATCAGCATTCTTATTTCCTCCACAATCAGTTATACATGTGCAGTTATGTGTACAAGTACCTTTCAGTAATACAAGACATACTTTTAGTCATTAGGGAAACCAGCTGTTTCCATCGATTGTCAAAATTTCCCTCACCTGCAGTATGAATGCATTTGTTGAATATTTTCCTATCTCGTATCGAGTACAAGGGCAGAAAACCAACTCCCTCCTCAGACAGCCTGGAGGCACTCTCTAGACTAATGATACAGCAATTTGAGCAGTTCCAAACAGGGTCCGGAGCTGCAATCCCAGGCTTAATTACCGGGCACCCTCTAGCGGCTACTGAGTAAAATCCATGTTTTCCTGATAAAAGAGCCCATACAGGTCTGCCTTTGAGAAAGGACAGGATAGAAAATAAGTCAAAGTAATCAAACTGCAAATTACTTTGTAAGAGTAAAGATTCCATCTTCTATAAAATAACATTTCATTCTCAAACCTTAGCAACAGTCACTGACACCTGAACACTCACCGTTAACTTTTCGACTATTCAAGTAAGTATTAAAAGGTATCCTGCTCTGCTAGAGGAAACTAATTATAAGAGAAAGGATTTTTTTTTAATAACTTAAAATTTATTTATCAATATTTTTATTTTATTTTTTCCTCATTTCCACACTACACTTTTGTTAAATTAAAGTCATCACATCTGGGAGATGTAGAATTCTGCATGTACCCAAGTGGTTCCTATACCACACCAAAGTTTTATCAACCTTCTTTTCAACAATGAGATGCTGAGACAGTTCAGCCCAGCACTTCCCAGAGCAGTGAAAATGCTTTGTATTTACTGATCACAGACTCCTGCAATACATGTGGCTTCACAAAAACCATACAAAATCAAATCTAACATGTAGAATTTATGGCCAAAAGACTTACCCAGAATGACTTGAAGAAGGAGGAGGCAGGTCAGGTGTTAGAACATAAAGACTATTATTTTTTGGCAAGTGTAGAGTTTTTAAAACAGTCTGAGGGGAGAAAAATCATTATAAATAACATGTCAGAGCTGATGTTTCATTTTATTTCTTTTAATTATTGATGCTTATTTACAATACCACCGAATATTTTGTTTCAAGATACACCTGCTGTTAACTTCATAACATCCTTTTTGTAGGTAGGCCATATATAACCCACACAAACTAAAGTCATTTGTCCCAGATTTTTTTGCAATGCTTTGGTTTAAGAGTTCCTTGTATGCCACCAAAGACATCTAACACTGTTTGAAACTCACAATTCTTGCATTGTAATTCCCACCCACATATGTTGAATTCGAAGCTCTGAACCCAGTTAACTGAAAACGCAGTTGAGAACTTACACTATCATCTACATCTCCAGTCTTCCAGCCTTTTAACAGCATTTTAGATGCAGGAATCTGAAGTTCATTTTCTAGAATATGTTTGATATCTCCTAAAGAGAAAACAAAGAAAATACATAAATTTAGATACTTACTGCTTTATTTCAAACAGTGCTGAGTTACAGTTAAGAAAAACAAGAGCAAGGTGAAATTTACTACCAAACCCACTTTTAGTACAGTTACCCTTATAACATACACTTCAAATAGGAAGGACAAATGAAGCTAAAAAAAAAAAAAATGACATAAGGCATGAATGATTGGAGAATCACATGAGAATCTGATGATTTTTACATATATTTGAATAGACCTACACCTTGTATGCTAGACACATGTATTTGCAGATGCATGCTACCTGGAGCAATGGACTTTGCCAGCAATAAGGAGGGTGCATATTTCTTATACCTAATTCCATTATTGTTAGTCCTGACCTAAAGAACTGGAGTGTTCACAATTTACCTACCCTCTCTGACAACTTTTTCAATGTTATGCACATTTCAATGCTCTCCTCTTCCCGTAGCTATTATAGTTGTAAAATAATTCAGGCTGGAAGGTGCATCAGAAGCTCATCTAGCCCAAGCCCAGCTCAAAGGTCTAATTCAACCAGTTTAGTGAAGGATTTGTCCAGCTCACTCTCGAGCACTTCTAAGGGTGGAAGTTTGACAACTTCTCTCACCAGTGTGTTCCAGTACTTCACCACCTCTCAACAGAGAAAGAAATAAGAATCCTTTTATCTAAGAAGAATTTTTCATGTTGAAAATTGTGTCCATTGCCTTCCATCTTATTATCGTGCACCTCCAAGAAGAGTCTGTCTCCATCTTCTCAGTGTCCTCCCAGCAGCTAGTTGTAGACAGAGGTAAGGTCTCTACCTTTCCCCTTCTCCTTCCCTGGGTCAACAAATCCACTTTCCTGTGCCTCTCCTGTGTTGCCATGTGCTCCAGCCCCCTGACTATCCTGCTGGACTCACAGCAGAATTTCAACATCTTTCTTGTGCTGGGGACATCAAAATTGGATGCAATGCTCCAGATGCAGTCTCACAACTGCTGAACAGAGGGGAATAATTATTTCCCTGGATCCACCGGCTCCACTCGTGCTAACACAGCCTAGCACCTGGCTGGCCGCCTTCACTGCAAGTGTGCACAGCTGATGCACCCCTAAATCTCTTTTTTTTTAGCTTTCTGGCCTGTCAGCCCTGAGCCAGTTATCAGGTGGGATAACACGGAGTGATCCTATCCCATATGCAGGACTTCAACTTTGCTTTTTTTGAACTTCATGAGGGTCCTGTCAGCCCATTTCTCCAGGCTGTCTAGGACCCTCTAAATAGCATTCTTGAACTCCACTTTTCTCTGATCTGCTATTCACTGTGAACTTACCAACAGCACTCACCTTAACTACTAGGTTTTTAATAAAAACATTAAGCAACACTGGCCCCAGGATCAACCCCTGAGGGACATCCCTAAACTAGTAACTGTTCACCAGTCAGACCTTGAGCCCAGCAGCCCAGGCAATTATATACCTCCCTTAGCAGTCCACTTATCCAGTCCTTACCATAGGAATATGACTATAAGAATACTACAGCAGAGCATGTCAAAGGCCTTACTAAAGTTAAAGTGACAGCCGCTGTTCTCCCATTGTCCACAGAGCCAATCATAAAAGGCAAATAACATTAATTAAGCACAATTTGCCCTTAGCAAATTCATGCTGGGTGTTCCAAATCACTTTTTCTTTCCTGTGGTCCAAAAGGGCTTCCAGGAAGATTTTCTCCATAATCTTCCCACTGACCAAGTTCAGCAATCACCATTGAACAGTAGGCTCACATTTGCCTTAGCCTCTCATGCTGATGGACTCAGAGAAGCCCTTCTAACCCCTCAGTGCTTTCAGATCCACCTGAGCTTTGGTCTTACTAACTCCAAAGCTGCACACTCTGGCAACACCTCTGTATTCCTCCTGGGTAGTAGCCCATCGCTACTTTCCACCTTCTCTGCACTTTCTTTTTGCATTTAGCTTGGTCAGAAATTCTTAGTTCTTCTGTACTGGCCTTCTGCCACGCTAGCTCCTCTTTCTGCATGTTGGAAGGAATCATTCTTGTGCTTTGAAGAGGTTGTCCTTGAAGATCAAGCAGGTCTCTTAAGCCTTCTTGCACTCCAGAACAGTCTCTCATGGGATCCTGCCAAGCAGATCCAAAAAACTTCTTTCCTGACAACCACAGCTGAAATTCTACTATTTGTCTTGCTCACTTCTTTCAGGACTTTAAACACAAGGCTGCCCTGCATCTTTCTATGCCAAGATAAAGACAAAAGTTTTACACTGACCACCTTCTGCCCTATAGCTCAATCATTTGTACCTGAAAGAAGTCAATAAGCAAAAATAAAGTACTACAGCTGCAGAATTCTGTTCTGATCAGACTTTTGTATCTGCTTTGCATGGATGCAACTGAGTGCAGTGGAAACCAGGCAACACTACGCAAGAATTCAAGCTAACCACCACAAGGTGGCACCAGCCAATACCAAATCGAAGGCTAAAAAGGCAACTAAGGATCACAAGTTTCATTTCCAAAATTTCATTACAGACATAAGGCTGCAGCACTGAAAATTCTTTTGATCAACTATTTCTTCATATAATTCCTTATTTTTATCTGCACAGTCTGCACTAAAAATGAAAAACTGAAAAAAAATACTCCTCTTAGCAAATTAAATTAACTCCCAGTTTGGGGAATGTGAAAAATAACACATTCTGCAATACTAACAATAGCATATTTCTAACATACTGTCACAAAATGCATCAGTTTTAGGATAAAGACAATAGAGCTGATAAAAGAAATCTTAATGTGCACGAAAAGAGTCAAAATTAAAAAAAGAAGAATGCAATGATGCTCTTCACACTTGAATGAGTTCCTCTAATCTTGCCACTAATCCTGCACAGAAAGAGAAGCCATACAGATTCATAAAGGAAATGCCAAGATCATCCACTTATTAGTAGATTGCATCTACGCTAATCCTACTCCAAATTACATCTTCATGCCTCAATTTGATCACTAATCTCCATTTTGTTTCTGAAGCAAGTTCATAAGAAAACTGGATTTCAAAATAAATATTTCATAAATCACTAACCTTTACAATGGATTAGTGAAATTTTGTTTTTTTAAAGCTGCAAAGAGATTTGAAAATGGTTAGTAGCTGTGAAGGCTGCATTTCCTGGGGGTCTTTCTTCTTTTGGAAAGGTTTTTGGTTTGGTTTGCCTTGTTTTTAGGATTTAAATTTTGGGGTTGAGCCTTGTTTGTTTGTTTGCTTTTAACAATTTTACCACAGCGATTTTCATTGCATTTTCACAAATCCTTACCAACTGTGGAGCTGTCTTCAAGTACTACATCCACATTTCTGTCTCTGTACTCAACCCTGAAGTCAAGCATTCGAGGTTGTCTTTCCACTATTTGTCTAGATGGCACTACATAGCGAAAAGCTGAGGATGAGGAAGGAGTTGAAGAAGCTGCTGTAGAATGACTTGTGGGGCCATATGCTGGTCCATGTAAAGTCTCTCCACCGTACTCACTGAAAGATATGGAGATAAGAAGGTTTAAATTGAACAGCTTGACATGTTTAAACAAAAGTTAGCAAAGCAAAACGAACAGTATTAGTCACTTACTATGGTCCACAGCACACACCTCTTGAATAAACTACACAGTCATATCTGAAAATACTGGTTTATTAATAATTAGAACATAACTTTCATATCATCAATATTAACACTTCAATGACTCAGAAGTGATATAGGAGAACAGCTTAGATGACAAACACGCATTTAATCCATTATTTCAGACTATAGTTCAGTATGTAACTAATATCAGAATTATCCTGATGAGAAGGATTATTTCCTGTTCCAGGAGTGCTGTCACCATATAAAACTTGGCACCATAGCAACAACCAGCCTTCTACATCATTGGGCTAGTATCAAATAGAAGCGAGAATAAGAAATAAAGCTTAAAACACTGCATATGGATTGGTACCTTCCAATACCAAATTAGTGGAAAACAAGTCAGATGTGAAGATAGTACTTCAGGTAAATAAATTAAGATAATGAGGTAGATAGTACTTCAGGTAAATAAATTAAGATAATGAGGTATGTGTTGCAAAAAAATACCTAGAAGTACAATTGCAATGAAATGCTGAATTCTAGCTTGCCTTTAAGTTCAAAATCCTTCAAAGCCTCCTGGACTTTCATATGAGGATGTCTCCATACCTGGCTCAAGGATACATATAGTCAGAATAAACTGGGAAACCCTCACTACCCAGAAGCACTTCATCTTCCTTAGTGAATCTCTCCACAAGCAGCATATAACTGGGATTAGAAACAAAGGTAACAAAACATGAAATTTCAGGAACATTACCCTAGGCCAAAAAACCTATGATGTACAGAAAGTGAATTTGGAAGGCAAGAAACCTCACAGGGTAAGCCTAGAACTTTCCCTTGAGGATGTTCTTATCAGGAAGATTAGCTGGGCAGTTACAGGATATCATGATGGAGGATGCAAGCTAATAAAACATATGCACTGAAAGAATGGAAGCCAAGCAAAGAAGGATTTAGAAATGCTGAGATATCTCATTTCCATTCTTAAACATGCATTGAAATACCACACTATCTCTCTATAGAAATTATCCTTAAAGCAAGTCGAATCTGTCATCTAGAGAAGGCCTGAACTCAAAAAAGCATCAATGTGGATGGCATGCATGTCACAGAAGTGCAGAAATTATACACAGCTATTGCAAATCCTTCCACATTTGAAAAAGAACAATGTATTACACTTTTAAAACAAGGGGCTCCTTCACTTCTGACATCAGCAGGTGCAGAAAGATGAATTCCCAGCTACCAAGACCCATGCTCAAAAACCCATGCTCAAAGGTCAAAGACCCATTTTAGAGGTCTAAAGACTACAAGAAACAGCCTTATTTTCAGGATTTAAAAAAAGCATAAATACTGAGTGATATGTTATTGTCTGAAATCTGATGGCCAACTACGAATTAAGTACTATAACCATTTTGTTAACAGACCCAAGAAGCAATGAATATCCTTATTTTTGGGACTAGAATTATTTTGTTATTTATTTTTTTAGGCAACACAAGTGAATTATAAAACAAAATGTATTTTTTCCCCACCAATAAATTAACTTACTTCAAGACCAATTGTATTAATTCTATTTGATTCCACCACAAAAGGCACCCTACACATCTGACTGGCAACCTCTAATGGAACATAAAAAGCCTCACAGCAGTAAAATAAGCCTCATCTGAATACCACTGGAAATATGTTGCTAAGTCTTCTGAGCCTCCTTTTAAACCACTTCCACTGGAAGGAAGAAAAAAAGGTTATTTGAGTCACATTTGACTGTCTAATGATTCCTAAACATTAAGAAATCAGTGTAGAAGAAGGCTGGAAGTGGACACTGGACCAGCTTCTTACCCAAGTCAGGCATAACCACTCCCCAGCTCCTTCCTCCTGACCAAATGGCTTCTGGTATTTTGAAGACAAATGCTTTGAGGTCGGGACTTATTAACATAGGTAGAAAGAGTGCTCAGTACAACCTAGACTTATCTCAAATTGCCTTGGTAGGTCTTACAGTAACTAAACATCTACTAACTTTTCTGAGCAAATTAGGTTTTTCCTGAATCAAAAACTGACTAATTAATGACCACTTTAGTAAGTACTGACAGAGATGCCAAAACACCATTTTACCTATATTATATATCTTTTTTCCTCACTAAAATAACCTTTTTTTGAGTATTTTTCTGAACAAAATTTTAAACACTATTTTACTATCTCTAAAATAGCTCAATTTCTCTTCTGCTGTTTCCAATTGCCTCATCAGCATTTAGGAGCTCATGCTTCAATGACTTCCAGATAGCCAAGCATCAATATATACAAGTCAAAATTTAATTGAGAAGCTGACAGAAAACCAGTAAAGCTACTTTTAGAAGGAAGCAACTTTACTTTGTCTAACACAATATCTGCTACCTGTAGTTCAATTTTAAAAAATTAAATAAGTATAACAACCACACCCCCCCCCCCAAAAAAAAAAACCTCTACAAAAATACAAACACTTTAGGCAAGGGACAGGGAAGCATGGAATATCAACACCTTTAAAAATGCATAAGGAGAAAGAAAATACTTAACCAGGAACATCTGTGGATTTGCCTTACAAAGTTTTAGATACTGGAGGGGGGAGGTTGTGTGGCAAGTCCTGGCATCCAAGTAAGCACACCGAAATCCAGACTTTACAGTAAAATCCTGCACAGAATGACCCAACAACCAATGAATTCAAAATAAAAACTAACTAATTTGAATAGGTGTTTGAGCTGGTGCTCCATCACTATGGGAAAAACTGAACATTAAATCTGCTTTGCCAGGAATAGAATTTGTGGCTCCAGAAAGTGCTTTAAAAAGAGAATTACATCATCCTATCAGGGTTCAGGAACAAAAAACATAATTATTACCCAGCATCATTCCCTGTGTGTACTACTCCAGTCTTCTGTGCTTACCTCTGTAGAATGCCATTTTCTTGTGGTATTACACCATTTATAGCTGCCTGAAAAGAGAAAACAAGTTTTGAGTCAAGCAATGCAGAGCAAAACTACATCAGAACTTCTGTAATGTTTTAAAGAGTCATTAGCTTGCTTTAAAATATGCCATAATATGTTCTCCATTCAGTGAAAAGTCTGTGTTAATGATATTGTCATTGAAGTACCTGCATAAAATAAAAATCATATTTAAGTGAAAACGAACGCAAAGTGAAGCTCAGGCTCCTGTAGGCTTGTGATGGATTTCCCAGGTGGAATGCATGGGAATAAACTGCACAGCCCATGCTCAGTAAAGCTAACACTTCGTACACTAGGTACATCCACATAGTGAACATATGGCTTTCAATACATCGAGCTAACTGTGCACAGACAAGGCAGCCAGACAGCACGTACATAGAAAATCCAATGTTTCCCAGAAGGATCAGACCTGCACAAACCTATAAACCTGCACAGCTGCACATATACTGCACGCTGCAGGCCTGATGTGTTCACAAATTGCTGAGGTCAGCAGAAACAGCCACTCAACAGTGCACATGCCTCAATCACACCTATGCCTTCCAGACAACCTCCTTCTAGCTCACATGTATAAATACCATGTAGCTTCTGAAGAGTCCTCATGTGCTAGTGAATCCAAAATTCAAACAATCTTCAGGTAGAAATGGAAGTATTTTTAAAGTAAGATTTATGCTATCCAGATCAAGAATACACACAATATTACTTATAGGTATGCAAGTACAAACCTGGCAAGTTGCATTCAGATTTGGTCATATTTGATGTTGCAGAGTTATTATCCGTAAAAATATCCTAAGGAATTCTCTCTCATATTAAAAGACATTATTATTAAAAGAGCCACAACATACACCAGTTTCAAGTTCAAAACCCCACTTCTGGTAAAACTGTCTGCTCAGCCTGTTATGGCATTGCTCTCGTCTATGTTGCAGAAAGTTCTGATGCATTTCCAGCACACCTGATGCTATAGAAGTTTATATAAACTTCTAAATTATACTAAGTCAGGATGAACAAAAAACTTGGAAAGCAAATAAGACTTTCTTCAAGTATTTAGAAGACAATTTATATTTCAGACTGCTTTATATCACCAGAAAGGTATTTTGAAATCATCTCATTGCTAGGACTTTTCAGATTTGAGGAGCATTAAAAGTGATACCATGTGAGCTGGTAAAGATGACCCACATGTTTTACTCCTCAGCTGATTAAAATTTGCTCTGATTATTGTTAGAAGATATAGGATAAAGATGTCAGAACCCTACTGAACTTCAGACTTTTAATCCTAGCCCAGCAGTGAGCAGATAAGGTGCAGTAACACAGGATGGAGTTTGACAAGGAATGAGGAAGAATTCAAAAGAAACTCTGAAGAGGAGAAAAAAGACTTCAAAAGACTAATTCTGTTTCTGTTCTTTGATGAACTTTATAATCACTATTGTGTTCACAGGTATATATTTATTAAGCTTAACAGTGAGATTAAAGGGAGCTTGTAGCATCCCGCTGATCTCCATTTTCTGCTGTACCTGCAGCAATTAATGCACTTCTATCACAACTTATAACATCCATTCTCACGTCAGATATACTTGACCTGCTGGACAGGTGTATCTGGTGAATGGTGTCTGGTCCCTGATGAAGAGAACACTGATGTTTAGAAGCTCACAGATTCCCTGTCATACACCAAAAGGCCAAAGTCATATACTGCACTCATCATATAGGCACTCATCATATAGGCACTCATCATCTATCAGCATCATTTTTACAAATTGACATTTAAAAACAAAATGCTGCTGAAGTGCTTAATAAACACACAAAAATAGATGACATCAAGATTTAAATGCTATGGTTTCTTTGTCTCTGAATAAACATGATTTTTTACAGGTATCTATAACTTACAGCAGCTACCCATGAGGCTGTATTAAATTACAGTGAAAACAAAGCTTCCTACCAGATCAGTTTTAAATCAGTTTATCCACCATGCATGGCAAGAATCAGTGGTTTCTATTTAACAACATGTCTCGTTTATCATCATTGTGGTTTCTGCAGTCATATACAGCTCTTGATCATATTCATCTAAT
>NW_009938534.1:19850-33547 GCF_000696875.1 Nestor notabilis | reverse complement strand
AAAGAGTGGGAGGTTTTGGTTTGTTTGGGTTTTTCTGGATTTTCTCCCCCCTCATACTCTTCAGCAACATTCATTTCATTTCTGTCAATCAACAGGTAAATTTGGTTAAAAGACAGAAATATCCTTTATTTTGCATCTGCAGGATAGAGAGCAACTACAGGGTTTGGTACCACAGGACCTACACTAATAATGATCTCCTGGTACAACAGAATTCCCTGTACTCAGAGAAAAAGAAGCTGCTTCAGCTATGAAGAAATAAAGCACAGCATGGCATCTCCATGCTTCTCCTGTCAAAGCTCATGTCTCAATCTTAGAGGATTAAATCAGCTCACACTTGTTCTACCTCTAGTTAGAGGGGTTAAATATGATAGAGGCTCCAAGCTATTTTCTTGAAAGCTGAATAACTCACATGTTCACATCCCCAGTTTTGTAAACTTGATGACATTTAAGGGGCGCAATAGTAAGAAGAAAAAGCAGCAGCAGCATTATGTACCTTTTTGATAGAAAGACCTCTATTAACCACACTGTAAAAATGAAGAGTCTGGACACTGTTTGTTAAGCAAGACAGAACACTAAAATTATGTAGACAGCAAATGGTAGCAGTGCACATGTAGATATTACATAAATATTAAATATCCATGTTCTTACAAGACATCTATAAGTAGAGCCTGCAAAGAAAATAAGAAAAAGGAAAAACCATCTGCTTTAGAATTTCACAGGAGGAAGGTTGTGACTATAAAAAAAGATCAAAAAAAAACCCAAAACTTTTTAAAAGAACAAGTTATTAAGGCAAGATTTGTTCCAGGCTGTTCTTCCCCAATGTCAGTCCCCTTTGAGAGAGGATCAGGTCTCTGCGGTTAAGCAAACATTCACAGATATTAATTTTTTTGTCTTTCCAAACAGGGATCATTTATCATCAAAAACAGCCTGTGTGACTGCTATACAGCAATTTAAAAGATGTATTACCCTCGAAACAATTTTAATAACTGGTACATTAAATCTACGCATGGGTTATTAAATATAAAGATACCATATCTGGCTCAGAAAATTTCTCCAGCTTCCAATAACCTGTTGCTGAGAGTGCTACCAGAGAAGTGGCACTCCGTGCTCACACTGTTCTCACGCTGTATATCCACTAGTGCCAGTGTTGGATGCTGGGTACCACAGCTTTAACAGGTTCTAAGATTTTTCCCAAAGTCAAGAATCTCAGGTGTATCTCAGTGCTATCCATATACAAACCCCAGCATAACACTGTTCAAACTTGGAACAGAGAGATGGAAAGAAGGACATAATTATTTTTTCAGTGACAACATTCTAACAACTACAATTTATTTTAGGAAATTATAAGCCAAATTTAGTTATTCTTGATATACATTCTGTTTAAAGCAAATTATATACATTTTGTTAAAAGACGTCAGTCATATACCCAGGAATTGAAACGGTTCATTTAAGAATTTATCAAGCACTGCATGACCTGATCTAATTGGACCTGCTTTGGACCAGACTGACCTCCAGAAATAGCTTCCAATCTCAAGTGCTCTGTGACTCCATCATCCAGCAGTAGAGGATATATTGATAAACATTACTGAGAATCCTGTTCACTTAAATGAATGGGAAAACAGGAAGATAATAGAATACTGGACTGATGGACACCAATTACAACGGTTCAAAGTAACAACACTTTTTCTGGTGTCTGTTTCAGCAGCAAGCTTCCAAATTATACTATCAAAATATATTAAATCCAACCTTTTGTTTTCCATAATCATAGGAAACAATAAAGCAATAAGGTTAATGAAAGGTTACCAAATTCATTAACAGTTTGGGCAATGCAGAAACTTTGCAGTATTCTACAGAATGAAATTATGTAAGTGCCTAAAGAACATTGTGAAGCAGACTGTGAAATTTAAAGCTTTTCCTAAAGGGAGTATTAGTTTAAATTGGTTAGTTCTGACTGAATGTGACTATCTTTTATGAGTACAAAACAAGTGTTAGAAAAACCAAGAGCCACCATTTCTTAATAAGCTGGAGCAACAATGTTGATGACTTCTCTCAAAATACAATTAATTCTCTCAAAATACAATTATAGCACTAACCACTTAAAAGCAATTAAGCACATCTTACAGTGACCCTCATCCTAGGGGAGTGAGGGTCCTATGAGTAATTATGGGCAAACTGTAGTATTTTAGATAGCACAAGCTTCTGAGTTTAAAAATCTCTGTGGTTATAACTTACTTTGAAGATGGACTGGATTTGCCAATTGTATTATTTAAAAGCAGAGGTCTACATATACTGACTGTATATTCAAACAAGGTGGGGAATTCCTTCCTCTTCATGAACTACAGATGGGAGGTAGTTTCTAAGTTTCCAGAATTTAAAAGTGATGTTTAGATGAATTATCTTAAGAATTCAAAGCAGGCCCAGGCAAAAGTGCAATTAGAGGCTTTCACAATGGGTAAGGTGGGCAAAGATCCTCCTCTGTGGCCACCTTTGTTCCCTCTCCTTTCCAATCTCCATACCACACAACAGTTTTGGCCAACAGATACAGACCCTACCCTCGATATTGTCCTTTGAACCCTTCCCCATTCCAACCCCTATCACAACGAAGAGAAAGAGCTTCTACAAAGCATGACGTAAGATCAACTTCCCAAAATAGGGTATTAGAAAACACATCTCTAGGCAAAAGAAGAAAGCAAGTTCAAGCAGCATGATGCTGGCAGATCAACCCTTTCAGAAGAAGAGGCTAGAGAGATATAAATGCCGTGCACACGTGGAAGCTGCATGAGTTTCATTGAGATAAATAACCATATCGGCTTAGCACAACTAGTACAAGTTTATGTATCAATCAGCTCACACAGAATTCAAAAGCCTTATTTAGGTTTGACTGAATTCAGCAAGTAAGACCATTTCAGTCTACTTAATAAAGCCCACATAGACTTTACGTTTGTTTAGCTAAAATTTGAGAAGGTTTACATTAAACAAACACAATACACAAATGAGACACAGTAATAGGAACTGCCATAGCAGATTGATTAATCCAAAATCCAAAGATGTCCAACCAAATGGTATCAACTGCTTCAGAAAGTAACGAGAAAATATAATGGAGTAATTTGCTCATAGGGCATTTTTTTCCAATCCCCTGATTTTCTGTAGGTCAGACACATCCAGATTTCCAGTAATTATAATTTTTATCGTAATCCATGTACTGTAATAGCCTCATAATTCACATATTTAATTATTTCTATGAAACAGTAAGAGCCCTCTTTGATGAAAGGATTAATTTATTATGGCTTTCAAAAATCTATATTCTTCCCCAAATGCTACAACTCCTAAATTTTACTTTTTGTTTAAAAATGTCTGGTAAGCTAAAAAAAATAAAACAACAAACCCCCAAGCAAACAAACACACACCAAAGTAATGCATTTTGTGTCTTCCCTGCCCATTTTGCCTTTCCTTCCTATTACATATGTAAGGTTTTCTTGATAGAAAAATAATTTTCCTCAAATCACAAATTCACAAAGTTTACCCCATGCTGTTTTCTCCACTAGAAAAATAAAGTCAGCTCCTTGTCTTAGAGAAAGATGTGTTAGCAGCAGGACTATGTTTTGAAATATAACCAAAAAGTAGTTGTTTTGTTGTTTCACACTACAAACAGAAACCTATTTTAGTATTTGACTGACCCTTTCAGCATTTAATCTTAGATTTATTTCTCAGTCTGATTACACAAGTGATTGTAACACCAAATCCTACATTCAAAATCTCGCTACAGAAGGAGAGACGACACACAAGCAAATATACTGTGATTTTGAGATCTGTAGAATAAAAATAAACTGTAACTCTTATATGTTGGAAATATCCAGTATTTCTCTGTGCTATCAGTCCATCCTGCTTACATTTAAGCAAATTAAACCTGTTTTTTCAAAAACTAAAATTGTAAAGAAATATACTAAAAGGCCCTCATTAAACAATCTATAAAATACACTAGAAAAATATTTATCTTTTGTATTTCCTTATATATTTTCACACCATCAAAAGGGCCATTTACACTACTCTGTTTACAATTCTAATTCCACTGTAATTAATTCTACTCCTAATTTGGGCTAAATGTGATATTGCCCTGAAATACAATATTCTTACTCCAACTTTATTGCTTTCACATGATAAATCGCTTATCCTAAAGATTTTAAATCCATGATTTTATTTGGTGCTCAACCAAAATAAATGGATGACAAAATTCCAAATGCTTTGTACAATGAGGAGCTTTAAAAAAGGAAACAAAAACCAAAACTGAACAAATGTTATCCAGAGAGGACAACCAAATAACTAACTGATAAGGGATAAAGGAAAGCATTAGTGAGACAAAAGATGCATGAAAAGACCAAAAAAGCAAAAACGAATTTTAAATTGCTTCCAAACTATAAATCTACGTGACAAAGGAACATACTTTTATACACAACACTAAAGCAAAACAGGAGAAGCACAAAGATTTATTAGTTCCTTTTAAGCACAAAAGTATTTCTTACAATGAAACTAACTTGCAGGGCTTCTGCTATATCCATATAGTAAATGTTCTGAAATAACGCCCCCCTAATAAATTTATTTTGCTAAATACTAATTGGGGCTTGTATTTTCAACAGAACTGATAATAACAGCTAATGCTAGATACAGACATGTTAAAACATTTGTTCTGACCTGCTGATACTGGGGTTCCAGGAAACTGGATAGTAGTGAGACTATGCATAGACTTCTCTTGTGATCAGTTTACAACAAGGAAAAAGTTAAAAAAATTGGGAATAAACAGCAGAAATTTCACTAATAAATGCTGACAAAGATATACTGTGAGTATCACTCAATTACTGCAGTCAATCTGAATTCATGAAACAGGTTTGCTGTAATCAGCTGTAATACAATCACTTCTTTATGCCCCAAGATCTTGAGATTGTATTATGAGAGTCCCAAGCAGAGGAATATGGCCTCAGTGCAGCTTTATGAAACCATCACCTCTTGCCTGTTACAGGCAAGTCTGTGACACATTATTCTAAACAAGAAATTCCACAAAACCTTCTGCAGAAATAATAGTTATTTTAGACCAGAAGCTTTTTACAAACAAGATACACTATCACTTTCCTACATACACAGCTACTTTGAAACCATTACTTCAACAAGTAATGAGTGCTGTAAGTTCTAACAGACATTATTCAGTTTGGATTTTTAAATCAATGCAATAATATTTAAATTTTGAAAAATTCCTAATTGTGCCCCAGTAGTTACAGAAGCAACCTTTACCTTTGTTATCTCTGGTAGGTTTTGCAAGGCAAAGAAATGAGTCAGCTGTTTCCTGTAGCTTGTGTTATACTTGCTGGCGTTTCCCCAGCTTTGCAAGTCTCAAAGTATTTCCAAGTGCTAGACGTGAAGTTACACCCACAAAGTTTTCACAGAATGCCAACATTTGTCCCCATCGTGGTTAAAATTTAACCAAAAACTGTAATTGAACTACAATGAAATGTCTTCTATGCATTCTGCTTTATTTCAGCTTGCTTTCTTTACAACTAATACACTTCATGAAAAGCTGCAAAACAATAGAATTGCTAATAAAGCAAAAAATTAACATTTCATCAAAAAATGCCACATGAATATATTCATACAGACGATTCACTTCATCAGCAAGAGAGCACGCGTTGAAATAGTTTACAATTAGCACTCTAGATGTGGTTTCCCATTTCTCTCTACTTCTTTGGTGGCTTCAGCAAACTTTTTCCTGTAGTTCCTACAACATGCCGAAATGCACTAGGAAGCCTTTCAACAGTTACATATACTTATATAATCCTGGGGAAAAAAACACACATTTTGCACAGTTCTTCAATTTTATATTGTCACTGCATAATTCCCCAAACAAAGCACAATCTCTAGAATAAATTCTTAACTTGATGTTTTTTCCTAGAGTAATGAAAATAAATAACATGAAGAGATTTATAAGAAGCATATGGATCGGTATCTATCTGAGCTCAAACTATTTCAGCATGAATAAAGGAAAATAACCTATTCTGAACTATAGACTCAAAACATTTTTATATAGAAAGGGAGAGGAGTAGACCATGATGTGTCTGTTACTTCGATACACATATATGTATGGTGCTAGTCAGTAACATCACTTTTAATACTAATACTGCTTCACCTTCTATATTAACAGAAAGTATTGCTTATGTTTGATGTCAAAACATATTTTTTTTACTCCTTAAAATGTAAAGCTGGGCAAAAGGAGAGTCAGATAAAACAAACGCTGTGCCTGAAAAAATACCCACGTACTGAACATTTCTACCTTTCTCCTAATTATTTTATTTAAATCTGAATGACAACACTAAAATGCACAGGTTAAGGATACCCCAAGACAATATACTTTCTGGTAAATCTTTAAAGAATAGGGGTTTTTTGTTAATCACTTGATGTTATAATACACTAGATCTTAGCAAGTACTACTTGGGGTGAAATCTCAGGACATAAGATACTTCAAGTCTTAGAAGTACTGCCCATAGATTAAGCCCCCTTCACTGAAAAGCTACAGTTACATCAAACGCCTTATACAAGAGTTTTCAAATCACCCCACTTTAGTCAACAGAGTACCTAATCACTAATCCATAATAAAAGAATAATTATGCAAGATTTAGCTTAAAAGTTTGGAAACCAGAAATTTCCCAAACCAAAGTAGGTAGCCTACAGCTTGTCTCTCCTTATGCTACCCTGCAGGTGCTGCAGCAAGTCAGGTCTTTAAAGCCAGCTAAAGGTATTTTATTTAAATAAAACTAAGACAGAAATCTTAAGATATTCAGTAGTATTCTAACTAAATCCATTTTGAAAACCTGTTGGATCTAGATGACTCCTAGTTTCTGTGGTAAAACCCTTCACAATTAAAGGTCACTTGGAAAATAGTCAACAGCATTGGCACAGGTGCTGGTTCTTAAATCATTACTTCATTTTTCTCCTACTCATACATTCCCAGCATGACTCCATGAGAGACTAATCACCTGTCAAACAGACATTTATAAGATGTATGCAATTTTCAGTTCAACTAGTCACACAGTAACATACTACAAACTACTTACAGATACCTCATTACCAGCCACTTCACTATTAATGTATTCTAGAAATTTGCTTTTAAATTCAAATGTCTCAGGACAAATTAATGGTAAGCAATCTTCATAGAAATTACCAATACAGAGGTAACAGCCTCTGACAGTAAGTATTTATAAAACATATGACAAGGTGGGCAATGCATACATACAGCTACAGCAATACTATCAGGCACTACTGTGATCCCAGGTGCTGGTTTTGTGTTCTCAGAACACAAAACTCTATTACAAGAAATGAGTCTTTTTCCATGAACAGAAATCTAAGTTTATTAGTCCCATTGCTTGTTTGATCACTATGCAAGACAAACTTCAGTAAAGGAGCTTATTTCTGAAGCAACTAAATCCCATCTGTTATTTGGAAAGGAGAGACACAGCTTACTTTATATTGTTGGCAGCAAAGTTTTACCTAAAAATGTCCTCCGCAATCTTTCTGGGCAGACATTAACATTTCATATGTATCATCATAGCAACATGGCTACAAAATACAGCCATAAAATACATAATCACAATCCCTTTATTATCCCCCAGTGAATAAAGCAGGCTTTTTCTATTAGAAAAACTAAAATCCATAGTTATGAAACAAAATAAACTCTTTCAGATAAACATTATCCCCTTAATGTCTAGAAAATCATCTACTAGACTGTAAGATAACCATTACGTTTGATAAAATTGTGAAGGGATGTAAGATACAGATTTCTTCAGATACTGAAGAATTACTCCAGTTTAACAGGAACAAAAGGGTGTTCGTCCACAAGACACTTTGCCCAAGCTACACGAGTTTTACTCTGTGGGTAAGATACAAACCCCATTACATCTCCCTTCAATCAGCAATATAAGAATTAGTCCCTTCTGATGGATAAAAAAAACCTGCAAAGCATGTGTTGAACAGCACTAAAGAAAACACATTTAAAGCCGTGACTCTTAACTGCCTTCAACCTAAAAAAGAAATCCCTTGAGAGCCATTAGTTTTTTCATCCTCCCAAACGACTGTCTTCAAATTGAAGGACAAAATAAGTCATGTATTTAAGTCTAATTCATGGTTTCCATCAAGTTGCAAACACATCCTTTGGCCTCAATCCATTTAAACATGGTAGACCAAAATGAGCCCTAAGTACAGTTAGTCACCTACCAAACAAATAATTTTACAATGTTAATATTTCAGTAGTGCCTTGAATGTAGGAGACAAGAATGACACTGCACAGCACCAGTTTCCCACAATGAAAGCTCCAGTCTTCCCAAGCTCTGAGGCTGTCGAAACTTCTTCCATGAAATAAGCACTGCATTTCAGCTGAGGTGCAGTTTAAAGAAGCTAAAACTGTTTCACCAAATTCCCAACAACCTTTCTCAGACAAAGCTGAGACACAGCAATTTCCTCAAGGGTTGGGGAGGAAGAGTTGTATTTCTTACACATTCACCTGCCCCAGGACAAAACCAGAAAAAGACAGAAATAAACTGAAGAAACCAAACATCCCTCTGGGTCTAGTACCCAATTTAGCTGTTATTTGTTGGGGTATTTTGAGAGTGGTTTTTTTACCTGAATAGTTTTGGTATAGCAGACTACAGCTGAGAAAAAGAGATAGACAAATCAGAGACTGCTCTCTTCCTTCCCAGAGGAACACTGTGAAACTTAAGATTCTTGGATATTTACACAAAATCAGCAGCTACAGCTTTGATTACAGCTTTCATGGGCTTCCTTATAAAAATCACAAGATGTGGCAATGTTAACATGATCCAAGCAGTTTCTCAACCTCCTTTGAAAGAGCAAAGGGTCATCCAAACAGGAAAACAAATCCAAAGACCACCTAAGTTTTTTATTTGGTTTTTTGTTGGTTTGTTGGGGTTTTTTTTGGGGGGAAGGGGGAAATCCAAGGCACCAACCTATGTAATAAAATAGTAATTTCATTCAAAACAATCAGAAGTTTAGAACACACAAGTTAGTTATTTTCCACTTTTATTCTCCCTTTAGTAAGCTTGTTTCTTTGCTTGCATGTGTCAGAACATGTATGTGACATTTTTATTGGGTTTGGCTCCATTCTATTTTAAAACTGTAGTTGCTCTGTTGACCACTTTCTGATGTCAAACAGACCACTTGCAGGCAACAGACCAAGATTGATGCAGAGACACAATGCAGTCTGTGCTCTCAAATTCATGTGAAATGACTGTCACGGTGGCAATATATTAAACACTTTCCTGCATCACCTGAGGTATCAACTACTGCCATTATTCTAAGTGTCAGAAGAAAGCAGCTTAGATTTGGTAGGACCACCAAGACTGGGCTACCTTGCTGCCAACAGAGGTAATCGTCCCTCCTTGAAGCACAGCAGTGAGGTGGCAAAGCAGCACTGGTATTTTGCACACTGCAAGTAAAGAGTCTTACTTTCCTCCACATGTATTAGTGGTGGTGTTTTGTTCTAAGATGGATGTGCATACAGCTGTGTGGAAAGCCATACCATGCTAACAGCTGCCTATAGACCTACAGATTGCTACAGCTGCCTACAGACCCACCACCAAATGCACAGACAGAGGGAAAGAATTATATTAAACATTAACTTACTGATACTTACTAGGTAAGAATCAACTATATTGTGCTAGGAAATGAGTGCCAACAACCAGGGAAGAGATGTAATTCAAAGTTAGATTGCAAAAGAGAGAATGTGAGAAGGAATGATTGAATGCAGCAATAAAGAGAGAACTAAGAGAATAACTAGAGGCTGCATAGCTGAACATATTTAAAGCAAAAATAGAGTCATTCTCAATCTGAACATAAAAGTGGGAGTGGAGGGTGTGAGAGTCCACTGCAGCAAATGCCCAATATAAATTGTATAATAAAAGCAAAGCATCTGGATTTTACAGTGCAAACATCAAACTGTAAAGGTCTGACTGGGGCAGTCCTGGATCTGAACACCAGCCTGCTCTTTCAAGAACCCTCTGCCTATATGATAATTATAAAGTCCAGAAAACATTACTTAAAAGTACATGATCACAAATGGGGAATAACACTGATAAATATAGCCCTAGATAAGTCATCTTAGGTTTATACAAATAGCCCCATGAATACTGGGACATGTTTCCAAAAGTTGCAGTTCATTACTGGTGGACACTAGGGTCAAATACAAAACCTGCACATTTCAGATAGTCTTCAATGTAGAAAATATATAGAAAGGAAATACATGTTTTTCCCAAGATGCAGGCATTCAGAAGTAAAGAAAAATAATTAATTTAATAATCATGGGGGGGGTTAAGAATTAGCTAATCTTCTCTGGTACCACCCAGCTGCATAAAATACACAGCATGGATCCAAGCTTACGCAATACACAGAAATGTCACTATGGGACCTTCAAAAAGCTGGAAATATAAACAATGAGAAATCAGTTATTTTTGCAAGCAGGGATTGCGAATTTAACAGAAATAATATTAAAAACTTCCAAAAGGGTTTTCTGTTACCCTTTGTAAGAGAGAAGTTCACATACAATTTAACTGCATCCTCCTAGAAGAGATGCAGTTGGACACACAAGAAATCTGCAACTCCTGTATTTCTTGGAGAACAAGGCACCATGCCCACAGGATGCCTGCACCAGTGGGATGCCCGTCCACCAGCACTACTTGTCATTATCTAGCTCAGAACTTCCTTCTTCCTTAGCTCTTCTGGCAGCAGGATTCTGAATGCTGTCCAGGCAACTCAGTGCAGTAACAGTGAGCATAAACTAACTGAGCTGACAATAACATGTTTGACAGGACACTAAGATCCAGAAGAGAACACCTGTCTAAATCAAAACTTTAAAAGCTCCTTAAAAAAAAATTGGGATACAAACCTCTGGTTTCCACAGGCAGATGTGATTGTTTATTTGACCACAGGGTGAATGTTGTTAATACACAGATAAACCAGTGTTCCTAACAGTCAAAATCCCTCAGATCTAGTCCTAATGAGGAACATACCATGAACTCCTCACTAGTCCCATAGTGAGTGCTGTCAAATGTGTGCCGTACTCAGTATGCAACTCTGAAGTAAAGAAAACAGCAGGTCAACAATACAAGATAATAGGGGTCAAAGTGAAGAACACTATCACCATGATGTGTGGACCTGGTTCTCCAGCCACTGAAATACAGCCTGCTTGGAACGAAACGAGAGCTGCTAAACATATGTCAATACTGTCCCACATTTAAGGAGAAGAAATGGCCATGTGCCAAACTTAGATCAATCAACTAGTTTCTGGAGGCAGACTAATTCAAATCAATCAAAAAACATGTACAAAGAGATACCACATCAAAGCTTTAGCAGAGCAAACCAGTTAGAAAAACTGACAAAAGACATCATTAGTGTATTAGTTTTTACCAACTTGTACTGAGATTTACTATACATTATAACAAAAGAGCTAAGTTAATGGTTAGAAAGCAATAAAAGATACAAATAACAGATTGTTGATAATTGTCAAAAGCCAATGGCCCACCTTCTGCTTACAAATCCCATCTAAACTGGTACCTCCAACAGAAATAAAGGAAAATTGCAAAGCTCTTGCTTGTTTCTCTCAGTTCAATTTTTTGGTTTTGTTTTCTAATTTCTTTCTTTCCAAAAAGACATTATATAGAACCAAATATATATATGTATTTATATACAAACAAACCAAAATATATAAACAAAATGGGGACTTTTATGAAAACCTGTCTGACATATAACTATTTTAAGAGGTTTTAAACAGCAAGCTGCAAAAAGCCCTCATCTTCTGTGTAAGTTATCCATTGAAAGAAAAAACTGTAGTTGAGAGTTGAAGCTCTATAAAAACAGATGTTTAAAATACACAATATCTCTTTCCAAGGTACAGAAATGTTTTTTGTTAGCTGACTCTTGGAAGCTGTGTACAACAGGAACTGCAAGTCATCACATTTCCAGGTGCACTAAACTGCTGGGTTTACTGAAGTTTTACTGTGCTTTGAGCCTCCACCAGGATACAGAATAAGGAAAAACAAATAGAGCAGGAAGGCACAAAGGTAATTTTAAGAATGCATTTTGAAAATAAAAAGCAGTTATTTATTTTATAATCATTATACACATGTTTATAGCAAAATTAATAATAGGGGATAAAAACCTTTTTTTTTTTTTACTTTTACTTTTTTTTTTACTTTTATTTACCCCAGACTTTGATGAAATCTGTTTTCTTCTTAAAGTGATGTTAAGCAGTACCTACAGTATGTCTATTGGAAGAGACATGAAATAAATTGAAATGGTCATACTGGAAAAGCAGAAAATTAAGCATGGTGAATCCTGCTTTTCATTAAAAAAACCTGTTCTGATTACCAGTATAGGACATAGTCATGCTATATATGAAGGATTTGAGTTTTTCATTAAATTTGTGAAAGGTAAAGGAGACCAGGTTTCATGTGCAGATACAATCAATTGATTTCAGGTGAGCAAAGAGCTATCACCTATGTAATAACATCATACAAATGACAAGGTTCATATTGCATAAGGTCAAGTAGATTTTAGAATCTGGTATTAATGGGTCATTTCCTTTAAATATGTACTATCATCAGAGACATTTCAACAGCCACACAATTGGGAAAGCAGAAGGTCATACTTTATATGGGCAAGCTATGAAACCAGATTTTACAATGGACAAATTCCTAACTTCTGTTTCTTCAGATGTTAAAAATGATTGTAAATTAATAGAGCTCAAAGAAATGACACTCAGGAAATAACTTATCAGCAATCCTGGCAAGCTTAAGAGAGCTGGATTCATTTACTGCAAAACAGTTCCATAAAGATGAAGGCATGAAAAGATCATTTTATTATCTATGTTGATGTTTCAGATCTTCTGTGACATACAAAACATTTCATCACCCGGCCTATAATAAGCCTAGTAATTAGGCTACAGTGTTCTAATACAGGAAAAAAATCTCAGCTGCTATATATGCAGCAGACCACCACAAAGGCCAAGTCATATGCAACAGTGGGGAACTAATTATTGGCAAGATTAGACTTCATGATCCCATCAAGCAATTCATATGCTGTTACTGCATATGAATTCCTCTGTGGCACTCTTGTGATCAATTTGATTTTAAGCAGTTGAACAAGGCCTAGCAACCAAACAATTATGAAAGACAGCTTCCTGTATCACTTCAAGCAGCTACACGATTTGAACACTGTAAAACATATACAACTCTGAGATGTTTAAATCTGATTTATTTAGTTCCAAGTCAAAGATAAATTAATGGCAGCTCATACTCTTGAAGTATCCTATACAGACGAACAGACACAAAGTCTTCTAATTGGGAGTGGGTAATCTTTAAACATTCAAAATTAGGAAGCTGATGTTTCAGTTCTAAACTGAAAAAAAAAAAAGATTTCAGATTAATTCTTCATAAAAAATTGTGGCTAGTAGAAAAACTAAACAAGAATGGAGTTCCTTACACTTCACTCAGGACTGGCTATGTTTAAAGGTAAGACCAAATGTCCAAAAGATACAAAACACAGTCACAGTCACTAAAGTAACAGGAAAGACATTGGTGATATTTTAACTCTCATTACTAAAATCTACTAGCAAGACCAGAAAAAAGAAAAAGGAAGTATGGAGAAAA
>NW_009938534.1:0-19819 GCF_000696875.1 Nestor notabilis | reverse complement strand
AATATTCCTGCACAAGGAAATACAGCACAAAGAAATCCTAACAAAAAACTTACACAAAAACATAGTTCTTGTAGTAAGAGGTTAAAAACTTGTGTTGTGAACTATAGAACCTCTGCTGTTGTGTGTGTTCTTATGTACTTCTCTGTCAGCCTATATCTGTAAGTACTTCCCTGTTTCTGTTTTAGGATCCTCCTGCCTTCCAGCTCACCAGGACTACTTGCTCTTGGTTTTTCTGTCTGAAGTCCCAGGGAAATACCACCACCCTTGAATCTCAGAGTTCAAGAAGCAATAGGTGCTCAAGGGAATCTTCAACCCACATCCCTAGAACAGCCTTTTTCCCCAGACAGGAAAATGGCATTGAGGTAGAGGTAGCCCAAGCAAAGAGCAAGAAAGCAATCTGTTCAAGACAAGAACTTCCTCAACTCCTAGTTTTGGTTTTTTCCCTAATGCTGCAGACATGCCCTGACCTTAGGTTGGTCACATCGTAACAGGACTGGCTTAGCTTTCTAATTCTTATTACCCTGGGTGCTTCACAGAAGCTTTCCCAATCAAATACAGTGCTCTGATTTAACTTCCAAAGTCATGGAAATAAAGGAATCCACATTAAAAATAATAATAATAAACATATCCCCAAAAAAACCTGAACACCTGTATGACAATATTTTACTACTACAGGTCATGTTTATCAAAAACTTGAACCTGAAATAAGCCTCTGAATAAGATGCGGAAAACAGTGAAATTAGAGAAGACAGTGATGATGTTCTTACCATTCACCTAACAGTCTGGTGGTCACAGGATGACGGAGGAGCCCTTTACCAAAATCATCACTACGTCACTACTGCCTTCATGATTTGTGAACCGAGTCCTATAAATTTTGTTTTCCTTACAAATACAAAAAAAAACTCTGGTTCTGCATTGAATGAAACATTTAGTGCCAAGCAGAAGAATTTTAATTTTTAACTCCAAGACTTTCTGGACTTTTGTTTTTGTTTCCACCAAAACAAAACCTTCTCTCCTCCCCAGTTACATGGCAGTGAATCTGCACTTGACTACTGAATGAAAGGTATTAAAAAAACCCAAGCAAAACAGAAACCACCAAAGAACAAAATACCCACCACACATGGACCATGCACTTTTAATTTAAAAAGAAAAAATGCTACATTTCATGTAAGTCATGAGCCTTTTTCATGTTGTTTCGACTTTTGATAGGCTGAAATCCCTTGACTAACAGAGATGTTTGATTCCCTCAAGCTAGCAACTCCTTTTCTTCTTACATTCATGCTTCTTTTGTCTCTCTTCCTTCACTCTTCTGCCTTTAACTCCCTCTTAGATGGGCACAATTCGGTTTTCAGTTCCTTTTTTACAAGGCAGTTGCTTTTAACAAAAAGCAGCCAGTGTCCTACTAATGACAGATCCTTAATGCATCTTCATCACTTCTAGTCTCCCCAATATATTTTTAATTCCACAACTTACCATTTCCTTTTCATAGACACTCCATTCATCATCCGTTTAGTTTTCAAAAACTATGGACCTTCCTAAAGCACCTTTTACGTCCCTAATTTTTTTTCCTTTCTTACTTACCGTATGCCTTTTTTAAGCTTGCATGTTTTGAGTCATTACTACTTTTCCCACTAAATTTGACTTCTTCATGGTTTAATCATCACTAATAAAATCAAGTATTTAAAGCTATTCTTGTATACTTAACTCTCCCCTTCTGCTCATTCTTGGGTCTCAAAAAAAAAGAAAGAAACCAAATCTCCTTAGTTATTCTTAACATTTTTCATCACAATTCCCTCATTCAACCCCCTCTGTGAGCATTTATTGTAAAGCATGTACTTCATAAATCCCCAAAACCATACCCAACTGATTTAATGTATTAAGAACTTTACAACCCGAACAGAATGCAGAAGGCTATTCCTTGCCTTCTCATGAACACTTTAACTTTCAAAACAGCCCATGCTAAGTCACAATAAACTTCTAGGACAAAAGATGATTTTAGTTATACTACTCTCTCAACATACATTTGGGGTTTTCTGTTCGAAGACACAGAAAACTCACTGGTGGCTCATTCTTGCTTACACCGTGACATGTTGCAACATAAAGACTCCATATACTTTGGCCAACATTCATTTTAAACATTTAGTTTCAAGTGTTTGGAGAACATAGTGTTCGTTTACCATAGGTTACAAGATCACACATCATTTTAACTGTTACGCCTTAAAAGAAACAGGCTATTCATTCTGACAAACTCAGTTTAAAACCCCACTCTAAACCTCTGTGATACTTTGTTTGAAATTATTAAAACATAAAGAACACCCTAAACAATATGCTAGGAACACAATGTAGCAGACAGTTGAAACTGTATCCATAAACAATTTTGGAATTACTTTTTTCTTTCTGCTTTTAAAATAATTTTCTGATAATTTGGAGTGCTCCAAAGATCACTCATTTGGAAAAGAAAAAGGAGGGAGTCAAAGGTATTTACAGTTTAAATGAAGATCACATGCTTTTTAATTGTTTGTTCTATTTTACACTTTTAAACATTAAGAAAATGCAATAATAGTTTATTTATTTATCCTGATAACCCTATGCAGAGTTGCTTGTTTTATTGGTTTCCTTCTATTAGTTTGCACATAGAACCTTGCCACAAAGGAGGTGATAGGGGGTTTTTCAGATGAGTTTGTTGGGGTTTTGTTTGTGTTTAACTGTGTCTGCATAACACCAAAACTAATCAAGGTACGGCCTTAACCTCTGATTCAATTCTGCATAATAACTAACAGTAGAAGAGTGATTATCTTGGTTTTAAATTAAAAATAGCATATGTAAGATAGAAGTTGGTTTACCTTCCATTTCTTCCACAGGCACCTAAATCCTCAAAAGTCCTGTGTGTATACACAGGCTGTCTTCTGTAATTGCTACCCTTAATAATACTACTTACAAAATTATGTATACAACTGACCAAAAAGGAAATTAAACCCGATATGAAACATTGATTTAAATGAAAAGAAATCAAAAAGGCATGAAGATCAGAGTATACCAAGGTATAACATGATACTACTCACCATTGCGTTAACTTGGCAATGAGGCTGTAACAGACCAAAAACAGTCTGCATATAACCTGCTTGCCCCAGCCATAAAAGACACCCCCAAATTTGAACTAAAGATAACAGCTGTCTCAGCAAAGTGGCATGTCACTGTTACATGAATTTGATCTATGAGGTCATTTTCGTAGAATACTTACCACTAAATCCCAGTTATTTTGTTCGAGCAACGTTATAGCTTCATCAATATTTTCAATACCAGTACATGCCTACAAAGAAACAGAAGCAGTAAACAGAATTAAAAGCATTGATCAAAATCAAGAGTTTTAATACTTATAATTCAATTAATTTCAGCAGAACAACAGGAAAGATACAGGTCTTTTATTCCAGTTCGGAGAGGGTAATCCAGAAATCAGATTTCAAGTTTTAAACATCAAACATTTGGGTATAATTCCCAGTTCCACCAGAGGATTGTGTAACCTTGAGCAAGCCACCTAGGGAAGCAAGACAAAGTAGTTATTTGTAAAACTAGGGCAACAGTGCTGTCCCATAAAGGTGTGTTGAGAATTCTATGTCCAAAAGTATGAAACACTCATACTACCTTATAAGGGACCATGAAAATACTTCATATTTAAAACGATGTTTGAGATGGCTGAAATATTTTGTCTAGTGCCAGAAACACATATTATAAACCCTTCTGCCTCCACCACCATCACCTTACACCCCTACTCACTCTGGGTGTTAGACTGTGCAGTGTAAGAAGGTGGCATATTTGATCAAGAAAATGCCAACTTACTCCCACATGTACAAATGAGCACCCCTTGTGCAATTACTTAAAATTAAGACTATATAACGAAACATTTACAATCTTTTCCTTTCAGACAAAACACTTGCATGTTGTTCTAGCCCTCTACTCTCAACTTTTACCTAGTTCAATTAATTAGTACAGTAGCATTTTTAAAGTAATGATAACATCCCACAAAACGTTATTGTTAATCGAGCTTAATTCCAAATACAAGGGAGTACCTCTACTCAGCAAAAACCTTGATGCAGCAACCTGCTTTCTTTTTTGATACCTATCCCTTTTCGGCTATACAACTTCAACAGGCAGAGCGCTGCTGTTTGTTCTGACATATATTTGCTACCATTCACGTTGAAGGGTATCAGATATATTTCAATAGAGAGGGAAAATGGAAACAGTCAAGTTTCTTTCTGGAATTTATCTTCTATCCTAATCAAAGCTGTGCTCCGTGTTCAAGCACACAAAAGGAGTTTGAACTTTTACAAGACCTAAAACAAGATCATGTTCCTTCTGCTCTACTACACAGTTATGCAAAAAGAAGTTTACATAAAGTTTGTATGAAACAACATTAAAAAAATCCAACCTTTTAACAGCTGGATAGTGGCATCAAACAGATCAGTTTTCCTGATTCCAAAGATACATAATCTTGTTTTTCCTTTACACAGTAAGAGAAAAAGGGCCCTAGGCATAAAAACAGGTACTTTTTTCTCCCAAGAATAAAAAGCCATCAGGTCATACTTTCCATGCTCTGACTCCTCTCCCAGATTACAAAAATTAAGAAATAAAAAGCAGAAAAGAAATCAAAGGGAAATTCAAGGCCAGTTCTCTCTTCCCAAGTTCAACGTGGAAGAATTCCACACATATGAAGCATTACCTGCAGTATATGTACACAAAATGGAGCAGTCTGAAGGACCACAAACATCATCACAAGATGACATTTTGGGGATTTTTTCTTTTTGCCTGCAGAGGGGAGGCAGCAATTTCTATTGATCCACAATGCTCTCCTCACCAGATTGATTCTCTCTGGAACAAGAGAAAACTTCCACTGCTCACAGCATTTTGTGTTAATACTCAATTTAACCCACTTTGCACTGGGAATGATAAAAACAAAAATCGTAATACAGCTTTGCTTTCAGAAGCAACATTTTGTCTTCTTTTCCATTACTTCTTGCAGTTGCTTCTGAAGTTAAAAATGACACTTCAATACATTCCCTAGCAAGAAAGAAGGTTATATACACCTACAGCAGGTAAGCTTGAGGAGTGCAGAGCTTTGGCTTGTCATTTCTGAAATCCCAAGTGGGTTCACACTACCATAAACCTGCCACTGAAACTGTTGACAGCTCTGCTGTGAAGTAGTCTTACTTTGAGAAAAAAGCTTCGCAGAAATGACAGCCTGAGGTTTTATTTACAGTTAAGAGAAATACACTGAAAAATATGGTCATTGCAAAAATAGTTACTATTTCTCATTTGTCAGCACTGCCAACTTTGCATAACCTTCCTAAGAATCAAATTGTGTTCCAACCTACAACAAAAACTTGACCAATAGAATGTTGTGTCCAACCCTCAGTTCCGCAGATGAAGTTGGGTAGAGGGTACCTAAAATTCAGGCTTCAAGTACTGGGTTTAGTGTCTCCCTCTTCATATCAACCCTGCCGCTCAGCTGACTTATGACTGTCCATATGCCACACTCTTAGCCCATGCTAACTGCAAATCAATTCAGCTCACTTTGGCATACTTTTATTTTGAGATAAACTAAACAAAATTAGCTGACTCTTCTACCAAAGCACACAGTGAAAAGAGTTTACTCTGCTGTGATGAGGCATCAAGCAACAAATTCACTTGTACGTTTGCATCCTTCCTAAGTCTTCTTGTTGATGATTTCCCATCTAAAATAGAACCCTGCTCTCACTCTCTTCACAATGCAGAGTCACTGGGTAACAGGAATGGACAGGTGTAAACACTAACTAAAAAAGAAAAACAGAACTCTTAATACCAAGAAAGACAGTTTTGTTGAAAACTCTTGGACCACTTTTACAATCACTTTTAACACTTGATTTTGAGGAGTTCTAACACAAAGATTCCACTTTCCAGATGGAGTGGGTTTGCTAGTTGTCAATAAAACAGAAAACAAACACTTCTGAACGACAACAGTGAAGGAATAAGTGCTATTTATTAATGTAACCATGAAACTGACATTCCAAGATCTCCCTCAACACCCTGTTAACATCACAGTTCCAGCAAACTAAGATTCTTCAGAATAACATTTCGACATTCAGACAACTACATGCCACCACATACAAATCTCTGCTTCAAGTCATAACCCATCAGTATGACCAAAAAAAAAAAAATCAACTATAATTCAAGTTTGTTTCCTTTTTACTCCATCGTGTCATGCAAGATCAATTCAAGGAAATATCTTCTTTGCATGTCTTTAATCCTCCCCAAGAAATTAAGCACACAGGACAGGTAGTCCTTCGCTGGCAGGTATGACATAACATCAAGGACTCTGTAGCAGCAGATTAGCCCCAGAAAAGCCTGGTATGCTTCTGCCTTTGTTTTCTTTAGGGAAATACACACAGAAAACCAGCAGGTTCTGTAAGCAACAGAATTTAAAAGTCTGGTTCCTCATGGGTTTGTCCCTCATCCCTAATTGCAAGGGCTGGTTTAAGCTTTTCCTATGGCTAGAATATTTATAAGAGCTTCTTTTGATGGAATTCTTTTGATGTTACCTGGCTGTATTTTCATGAAATTTGGAGTCATTTCATTGGACACCTGGGCACCGTAAGTTTGCATGCCTCGCTTATGTAGGAAAGCAGACTAAAAGTCACAGGGTTTACTTATTTACATTACATTTTTTTGCTCATTTTTATGCTTTTCATTCCACCCAAGCAAGAAGAAAACAAAAACAAAAAAAATAATAGGAAAACAAAATCATATTCAATTTTTGCAGCAATAGAAGGGAAAAAATGCCTCCAAAATATAGCAAAGTAGAAGAGCTCCAAAGACACAAAAACACATCTTTTCTACTAAGCAAAGTGATGCTAGTTGAGAAGAAATTATCTGTGATTAACAGATTTTACACAGCTTTATCTTCATAAGAGACCTACTTAATAAAAGGCATTTTAGAAGAAAATTCCTACCAGAATAATACAAACTCTCGATTCAATCAGCAACCAACAAATCCTCGAGGTCATCAAACTGAAAGAAACGAGCCACCACAGTAAAGGTAAAACCTTCAAGGCTCACTGATTCGTAAACCTTTACATCAACAAGATCAAACATCAAAAAGAAAGCAAAAAATATTTCTGAAAGGGAAGATAAAGGGGAAGATCAGATAGAATAGGCTCCTTCTCCAACTCCCCCTCTCCGCATTTCCTCTAAATCTAGGATAGCATTTTCACACTTCACTGCAGCTCCAGAGACTGTACAGTCCCTTCTGTATTTTTTTCAGACCACACAAGAGGAAAACGAATTTGAGGATGAGAAAACTACTGTTTTGCACTGAATGCATAAAATCAGATCCCAAAGATAAAAGCTATTGAATGTTAAAAGAACTTTCTTAGCATCCTGCTCTTCCAGGCCAGGTAAGTGTTTCCATGATGCAGATTTAATTTGCATATTAAAAAATTTCAGAGCACTTCTCCAAATGTTTTTTCTGGTAGCTTCACAGATTAACCATCACCTTAGTGATGGAGGGCTTACCCTCGGAAAGATTCACAGCTAACCATTAGGGGTCCTATTTAACTGGCACAGTAACCTTAATTACTGTTACATAAAGCAAGCAAAGCAGCCACTGAGGAAACAATTCAGTAGGAGAAAATTCAGAGGGCAGACAGACTTCAAGGCATTCAAGACAAACCTATGAGGCACTTCCAGAGAGCCATAATGCAGGATGACAGACTTGCTCTTCTAAATCCCTTGCAGGGTGGTCTGACCCCGGCAGGCAGCCGTAACAGCTGGATCTGGGTTTTGAGACCCTCAATGACCCCCCACTTCAACGGCACAGGCTTTAGCCTACCTCCACATCCCAGAAAAGCAGCTGTCCTCCCCATCTGGCAGCAGCTGCAGCTGAAAACGCTCCTCCGGCACCTGCTGCAGTGATCCAGGCAGTTGTTGCACAGCGAAGCTGGAAGGACAACTGCTGCTCCCAACACAGAGAGCCCGGCTGTTACTGCTGCAAAAGCTGGGAGAGCAACAAACAGCTGTTGCTGACTCAAATACAGAGTCAGGCTACTGTTGCCCCGACAGACAGTGGGTGGCAGTTGTTGCACAGAAGCTGGGAGCAAATGGTATTTGGCAGCAAGGCAGAATTTATATCTCACCTGTGGCACCATTCGCCTTCTGGCGAAGGCAAAATGCAGCAGCCAAAAGTCTCCAGAAGACCACATTCAGCCTAGCTGCCAGTAACTGGATATGGAGGACTTAGAAGTCTGCCTCTCAACATTTTTGTTGAGTAATTCCATATTTCCTTTGACTACCAACAGTAGCTACATTTTCTCCAGAAAGGGACCATCTCTAAGCTAACCCAAAGCAGGCTTTAGCCTAGAACGTTTCACGCAACAGGTTCAGGCCCATTAAAATCAGACAGACAGATGGCTGTGGATTACACTGTGCATCAGTCTCTCCTGTAAAAGTCAGCTGGACAAAAAAACCCTCACTTTGTGCCTAACTAATCTCCACATGCACTCTGCAGTTAACATCCTCTGCTGCAGCCTCCTGCAGTAATTACAGAGTAGATGCAAACACAGGTACCATGCTCAGTTCATATAACCAACAGGATAAGATTGAAGCCGTAGCTCCAAGTACCCAGAACAGCAACAAACTCAGACAACTGATCTCCAGGGCAGTCACACTTGTCAACTACAGACTTTTTCCCCTGTCGCTAATATCGCATCCATCTGTCTCAGAACAAGACTAAGCTACTGTGATTCAGCCTGATGCCTTGTCCTCAGCCATTGAAACAGACTATCCTGTGTTAGATGAAAAAGGAGAAAAGAGCTTTCTGGCATCAGCATTTTGTTGCAACTGTAGTTCAGTCCATCTTTTTAATACTTATACAAAGCTACAATGCTCAAAGAACATTAAGGCAACAAAAGGTTTGACAGGTGGCAATCACCTAGAAAGAGAAGCTTTCACCCCTTGGAATCTCCTACAAAGCCCCAGGAAGCCAGCATTAATATACCTCCATCCACTGCAATTGCACGCACAGCACCCTAGGAAATGCTTACTTTTGAAAGCACCCAATAAATTTTTATCACTAGATACAGCAATGCAACTAGAGCTACCTCTATTCCATAAAGATATATGAGGTTTTAAAGATAAATCAAAAACGCTGGCAGTGAACAAATATTGTTAAAATCAATTGACTATCCCTTTAGTAACTTACTCTTCAAAAGACAAGATAGATGAGGAGCATGGAAAACTCTTTTCAAGTACTGGCCACTCACCTGCTCAAAAAGATGGGTGAATAATTCTATGATTTTATAATTCTCCAGGTCAGCAGCTTAAAAACAAAAAAACCACACTCAGAGCTATTCTTAACAGCAAAAGATGTCCTTGAATTACAACCAGACAGATCATTTCGCAGATGTGCTCCAGCCACCTCCCCTCCTAGGCAGCACTCCACTGGACTTGCTTCACTTTGTCAATGGAAGGACTGATACCAGTCACAGTACTCCTGGTAGTAGTGGTCTCACCAGCACAAGAAGAATAGCCTCCCTCAGTCTCCTGGCACACTAGTGCAACCCACTATGTGGCTACTACTTCTACTAGAAGAATCTTTAATTCCCTTCCTAAGCATTCCAAATAAAAATCAGGTTTCTGGATGTAGGATTTTTAAATAACTCAACCCAGAGTTTCCTGTTTCTAGGGTGAAACATAGTACCTTGCTTCCCTCTCCCATCCCTTATGAAGAGAACAGCTGGGTTATCAAAGATGATCATTAAAAGTCTACAAAACAGCCAAAGGCAGCTCCAAATTGTATCTGCTAGAAGTCTACTCAAACCCAGAAAGCTTTAGGACACCAATTCGTCTATGATATATTAGTAAGTGAGAAAACGTTCTTGAAAATCCCCCACATACATCGTTGCAATAGTAACTACTTCAAAGCAACTGAAACAAAGCATAACACTTTGTTCCCCAAAACCAGGTAAAATTAAACCAATATGCTCAGCCAAGCAAGTAAATGCTTTAGAACCATGATATCAGATTTAGGATACATGTGTAACTCCCCTCTGGGCTATCAAGACATTCAGCACATTTGGACACTCACAACTGAGATTTTTGGTACCTCAGCTCTTGCACCCCAGAGTCCTGCCTGTCTCAGGACCACCTCCACAGACTGCAACACCAGCTACATACATGCCCTTCTATGGCATCCCCTCTCATTCTCACCTTGCAACAACCCTACTGATACAATGAGACTGTTCTTATTATGAGTCATCCGTGGTTATTAAATGAACTTTTACTTCTTTCTGTTTCATACAAACACTTAAAACAAACATCCATGCATATCAACGGAGACATAAACTGAAAGGTCACCTACTGCCAGCATCTAAATGAAGAAATAAGAATGTTAACGCTGTTTTTACACAGCTCAGTAGACCATCTGGTAAAAATCAAGCAGATTCACCAGCTGTTGGCTTAACAAAACCAAGCTAATACACTTACCAGTATCAGAAATCGAGAAACGGTTCAGGCAAATATGCCAGGCTCAAGTTTTGCCCAATGCATTTGAACTTCCACCCCTGACTACTTACAGGTTTCATCGTTCTACTGTTTAAGCACCACCTTAGGCAAAACACTGAAGTTAGGAAGCATTAGTCCTTTCCTACAGGAGGAATGGAGGAATAAAAGAAGAAACAACATTTCTGAAGGTCAAAGAAGACATTTCTACCTATTAGTTACCAAACAGACAAGTGTGACCTTTGCCCAAGGTCTGGGATGACTGCAAGTCTTCTGCACAAAGCAAGCAGGTTACAAAGTCTAAACTGGTAGCATGAAGGTCTAACCACTACTTAGCAGAACTAGCTAACTTGGCACCACACTAACCACTTTCAAACGGTTTCCAGCAGACTTTGAACACTCTCAAGACTCTGGAGCAAATTCTGTTTCCAGAATACCACGAAGGCACATCCCTAGGAAGCCCATGAGCTGAGCCAAGATACAGAATCATAGAATCATAGAATAGTTAGGGTTGGAAAGGACCTTAAGATCATCTAGTTCCAACCCCCCTGCCATGAGCAGGGACACCACACACTAAACTATGTTGCCCAAGGCTCCTAGCCTCCCAAGCCCCATGCAAACACTAGTGTTTAAGCCACATGCGCTACACACAAAGAGCAGTGCTCAAACTGAATTAAAAATCAAACCAAAACAGAAGTCAGTACCCATTAATTAGTACCCTAGACTACTAAAACCATCTTTCCTAAGGAGTGAAGACAGCCTTTACCCAACACCCACAAAAACCTTTCGTTAGGATTCTCTCAAAGTTTCTGTGATTGTTTAATACTCTAATAAAAAGTATCTCAGTGAAGATAAAAACCCCAAGATATCCTGAATCACAGTCATTTAGCTCCAACAGTATTTTATACGTTATCACACAAGAAGAAAAAGTGATGAAAACCAAAAGAGAACTGCACAAGTCAAACAAACACTTTTGCTTACTGGGTATCTGCAGTCAACTCCTTTCTCCTCATTGCCTGAGAAACCTTAAAAACACCTAAAGAATAAATAAAAGCCATTCTCCAGATAAGCACACAAAGAAGAGTATTAATCCATACAAAAAATTTTACTCAGCATTCCACAAACTGTCCTATTTTTTTGGCAAAGAACAGGAACACAAATAATGGACATACTCTTCAAAACATGAAAATGGTATCCAAAATAGGGAAAAAGAACACTCAATCCCAGCAGAGCACAGGTCATACCATAACGCAGGCCAACTAAACTGGACTGGAAAAAAAAAAACATTTCTCTGAAGACATTAAAATTATATAAGCTTTTAAAAGCACCAGGACAAGAAAGTCTGCCAGAGAGGCAGTGGGACCAAAGGAAGAAGATACGGAAGAAGTATTCAAAGAAGGTCAGGGCATATTGGAAAAGCTAAATGAATTCTGTGCACTCATATTCACTACAGAGGAACTTAGGGACCATCCTATAACAAAGCTGCTCTTTACAGAGAGCTCTCACATCCTAAAGTGTCAGTAGAGACACATAGAAAAAAAAAAAAAAAACCACCAGGACTAGATGATAGCTGCCAAAACGAATTTAAATATGAATTTTTCACTGCAGACTGCTCTTTAGATCAACCTCACACTCCCACATTGCTGACATTAGCTTTCTGATGAATTTTATTGGGGTGCAAGTCAGAAAGGGTTAAGATTTCTACAGTTTAGACAAATTCATATACGACCCCATCTTATAACAATCCCATCATCAAGCTCTTAAAGTGCAGACTTCCAGAAACTAGGATGAGGCAAATCCATTCTAATTCCATTTCTTTTGGTTCTTTCCTCAGGACTAACCACTGCTGCAGAGGAGACGTTAGGCCAGCTGGGTCTTTGATCTGAGCTGATATGGCACCTTTGATATTTGCTCACACAAACAACCTGACCTTTAAAAATAAGAAAAATAATAGAGGTGACTCAGTTTTAGAGTTCTTGTCTTTACAAATTGTTTCCTGCTACAGGTAAAATAAGAAACCTGTATAAAATAACTCAAGGGCTAATGTACCCTGTTCTAGTTTCAAAACCTCTCTAAGAAATTCACCTTTAATGAATTATCTTTTGAAAGTATAACTACTGCTGCAGAACAAAGACCTGCTCAACCAGTTAGACATACAAGACCAGTAGATGACTTCTTTGATAGACCAAACAACATGTAATGCATACATTAGGGCTTTGGTTTCCTCTTTGAGCAGTTTGGTTTTACAATTGCATATTACCTAGTCAACTCCAAAAAATTGGCTTAATTAGTAGGTATCAATCCAGCCAGAAAGCATGTCACTTCCCTTCATCCAAATGATGAGGGACAAGTAAAATGTTACGCACTTCCCCAGGCTTTTTATTCTACTTCTTACAGTAGTTAAAAGGACTCATCTCATGGCTGCCCCATATATACACACTGACTTACCCACTGTCTACAAAAATATTAAATCCTATCAAAGACATGCCATGTAGTTCCTTTAATAAGCTATTAACTCTTGCTTCTAGTAGGGAAACACATGAAAAGTAGGCTTGCAATGGTAACTGAACCATAAGAACTGCCCAGATAGACAAGGATATTTTACCCTTTCAGACTTCCCAACACCAATGCAATATTCTCTAGACGAGAGATTCTCAGAACCTCTTAAGACATGTATCAAATCACTCAAATCCTCATCCTCTCCTCTCTCATACCTCCTTCCACACAAAAATACTACCTCAGTGTTTACTGTAAATTAGCCTTGCTTACCAAGAAATATTACCCACATTTTATTTTCAACGTGCCAAATAACTTTCACAGTACCTTCCAATAAAGCATGTTCCTAGCCTCTGGGAGTGCATACAATTAATAATTTCAATATTATAATTAGCATCTGTTGTCATGGCATTTGAAAAAGGATCCTATATCTACCACCTCTCAATCTGTTTCAGTGACCTACTAACCCAAATACCTATATGAATGGGCTGATGGCAATGGTGACATGATTACTATGACGTGAAGAGTCTTTTCAAGGTAATTGAACTAAAGGAACAGTATAAACCTCTTTCTAAAGATGAATTGGTGCTCCACTGGTAAATTATTTAGGTTCTTGCAGCAGGGCTGAAATGCACACAAATCATAGTATCCTCTTTCTTCTCTAAAAACATCAGACAGTATTTCTAATTAACTATCTGCCCTTATATAGGAGAAATTAGCTGGCTTTTCCATGAACAGCTATCAGTGGAAATATCCCAGTTATCATGTTTCTAAATGGCCACCACTCTTACTTCAATTTCTTATTTGTGACCCTGGAATCTATTTGAACTTCAGTTTAAAGACCAGAAAGGTGACTAGTAAATCAAACTAGCTTTGCTCTGATGAACATGAGCTTTGGGATTACAGCCGAGCCCAAAAGTATCTTAAGAAATTAAACCGTTAATGTTTCAGAAACACACAAAAAACAAATTAATAGAAGCAATGGTCTTGGTAGCAGACAACAGCAATCAAAATAACCAAATTAAAATACACTAAGCACACAGTATGTTTCTGTCGTGTCTCTTGACCCTAAGGCCATTGATAGCAAACAAAACCAATCACCTTGCAAAGCAAGAGGTCCAACTACCAGTTCCAATGCTGTCGCTGTGCAATGCACAAAATTGTAACAGGTGATAAAAAGCAAGAAGGATTAAAAGGAATCCTAATCAAAATGCAAATTCAGAGGTCCCCTAGGTATGGGCTTCAACATCCTACAGTGTCCTGAAGTCCTCTTTCTTATACTGAAAAACAACTGTTAACTATTTCAAAATTTAGCTAAGGATATAGTAACTTATATCCATAAAAAAGGTCAAGTGAAGCAGTGCTGAGCATCTTGGCACCTGACTATTAGAAACCTAGCAGAGTCCACTTTTATCTAAAGATACACAGCATGAGGGTCCAAAGAAACAAACCTGTCTATCCCAAACCCTGATTTCTCATCTATAGCACACTGGATCCTTCCAACTACTATGGAGAGAGCTGCAGAGCTCAGTTCAGCTGTGTGCTCTAGGAGTACCCACTGCATTATTATCCTACAGGGAGGCCACACACAAAATGGTTTGGTATGAGCCAGATTGAGGTTTAAACTCAGACAGGTCTGAACACATATAAAACCAGATCTTTAGATGCCTAGGAGACTTTCTGATGAAAATGCAGGCCTCCAAGAATGTTAAACATAAATCGGAGGACACTTTCCAAAAAATTAAACTTTGATTAGAAGTCTCTTCAGCACCTATCTTTTGTTGAGGATCTTCTCCCAAGTGAACTGCCAAACACTTCACAGAAAGTCTGCAAAGAAAGCAAGAACATTCCTTCCTGCTCCAATGCTTTCATGACAAAACACCACCTTTCCTTCCAGAAATCAATATTAAGGACATCAACTTTGCTATTTGTTCAAAACCCCTTAGTGGATGGTTTACCCTTACAGAAAATGGTTGAAACACTCTTTTCAGCCCCAAGCATAAGTCACAGTCCAGGGCAAGATCAAGGATGCTGCACCTGCCTACCTTTTTCACCCATCAAATTTACATACTGGCAGTAACTTAAAAAGTGACAGAAAACCTGAGCCAGCACACAGAAGAAAGCAAAGCTCTCTTAGCACTCCCCCTCTCCCCACCCCCCACACGTGAACTCTGTACAAAGACTGTTAGCCAGTGAATATATGCACAGTGTGCAGAACAGATAATCTTGAACAGGGCTGAAGCAGACAGATGTTTTTCATAACCACTAAAAATAAAAAAGCCTTTAAAAACATATCTTGTCAGTTATTTAACAGCACTGTGTTAACTTCCAAGTGAAAAAGATACTCCAGTTTCTTTGATTTTAGCCATTCCAGAAGGAAAAATAGTTTGAATTATGGTTAAACCTTTAAAAACAAAGGAAAGAAATAATAAGCTGATGTATCAATGCTATGGTTGACTTTATAACTGAAAACACGATTATGCAGCATGCTTTCTCACCTTTCTGTAACTGATGGCAATGAGGTTCTTCCTTCCCAACTCCCCCTTGCTCCTCCCACAAACCTCTGTTTTTATGAAACAGATTGACACAAAGGTGAAGTTTAAAGAAAGATATTTTTATATACATGTGGGTGAATCATACCAAAGCAGTCTGGTACCCAGTGTAAGGAAAAAAAAATTGCTAAAAGAAGAAATACTCACATAACCTTCTTTCACGATGAACATAGATGAAAGACAGAAGGATGAAGAAGACAACTATTAGGTATCTGTTTTTTCGATGAAAGCAAGGATTTTTTAGTTCTGCCATTCTACTCCAAAGCCTTCCCACCCAGACCTGAGCTACTGGGTGGGAAGACTTAGCTCAGAAGACTGAGCTACTTATTTAGTCAATGGAAAATGTGAATTCTATGAAAAATTCCCTTCTGAAGCTCCACGTGCCAGATATTCTTGTAATAAGTGGACACCCAGGAGCTGGAAATTTCCACAATACTCCAGCCTTTAGGCTCTACATTTACAAGTGTTGTGAGGACATGAATAAAGCGGTCCTATAGGTGGACATAACTTACAGTGACAAAAATATATTCTTGACAATTTTAGTCCCCATCCTAGGTGAGGCTGTAAAGCAAAAGTAAAGCTGCTTGCATACAAAAATGTTCACATCTGATACTCCTGCCAATGCACAAAGATTTTTTTTCATTTCTGAATAGTAAAACTATGCCAATTTAATTAAGTTCGGTGCAATTAAAATTTGTAATTCAAAAAAGAAAAAATTAACAAAACCATCTATTTTCTTCATAATGAAAAATGGACCCCAAAATGCATAGATCATTAATATGTTTGTATCATGCACATACCTAGGTATCCCACTGGATATGGAAGACCATTTTGCAGCTAAATACAACAAACAAAAGAAGAACAGAGATGTTGACAAAAATCGGTAGAAATTTTATGCCTTTATATTGCCCAGTATGTTGTAGAATCACCCTTTTACCAACTCACATGCAGTTACCTTTTAAAGAATTTCTGCTACAAACACAAGCCGAAATTGCTGGGTGCTTTTCCTATATGCCAATGACACTTTGTGGAGAAATTCTGAATTGCATTTAGTGAAACAGCTAAAACTTGTTTGTGCGCTCAACTCCACTTCTTTAGCTACTTCCACTGAAAACAATCAGACTACTCATGTATAAAGTTAAGCTTCTGCATAAGCTTTCCTAAGTGAGAGCCTAAGAAGGAAAAGTTAGACAGGTTGCTTACATAGCCCACATGTATGAATACCCACTTTGTACTCCCTGGGTAGCATACAGTAACCTCATTAAAAAAGGAAAGGGAAAGAAAATAATTACAAACCACACAGAACAGGCTTAAATTGTTTTGAGACATTAAGAAAAAAATATTTTGGTAGATCGCTTACTGGGTTTTGCTCTGTAGTCAAAATCTTTAATAAAATTATGCAATGTTTGTATGCATACATACGTATATATACAAAATACTTTCAAAAGTGTTTCCTTTAAGCACCTCAGAGAAGCAACCTGTTACAACAACCAGAGCTAAAAGGAAAAACCAAACACAGTACAAGATCCTGATCCAGCTGAAATCAATGGCTTTGAAAGATACCAAATAAGCCCATGAGAGCTTCATAAAAGCATCAGATATCAGTATAATCATGACTTCACAGAAGTCACAAGTTTTATAATGAGGGAAAATCCTTTCAAGTTTTAAAAGTTCAGACATTGCTCTATCCTTTTTGAATGTAACTGGGAAAAGGCGAGGGTGAAATAGTGATAGAAGTTTCCCTCCCAACTCAATTCAGCAAAGACTAAATGAACAAAACTGCAAATAATAGCTTTTCGATTTTCCAGTGTGCACAACATTCTTCAACAAGATACCTCACACAAATATAGAAGATAGCAGCAGAACTCTGAGAAAAACATTTATTAATTAAAAGGTACAGAAAATACAGAAGGGAAAACCATGCAGAATTACTTTGCAGACAATGTTTTATTTTCCATTTTAAATTCTTAGTGAATGAGTTGCAAATTCCATCAAGTACTTAAAATACCCAAAATCCTTTACCATTCTGCAAGATACAAGGCCTAATAATGCCTGACATTGTCCTTTGCTAATCTGAAGCCTTAGCAGCATGACAATTAACAGGTCAGTGTTTCAGAATCAGGCAGAAGGATGATATGATTTTTTAAAAAGGAAAAAAAAATGGGGGGGTGAAACAGAAAAAAGAAAAAAAAAAACAAACAAAAACTAAGTTGTCTGCTGAAATACAAGAGAAAAAGGGTTCTTTTCAAATAAGCACTATTATAGGATAAAATACTTCCTAGGTCTAGGTTCAAACACATTATGTCATCCTTCATCTACAACTGGTTTCTGTGACTCCACCGCCCTTCTGCAAGCTTGCAATAATACTTACTTGTCTTCGTGGTACCAAACACTGCAGTTGCTCTTATACCTTTATTAACTGGTTTCAAAACCCAAGCACAAAAATATTGCAAAACAGCACTGACACTAAAAACTTGGGAAGTGTATATAGATGAAAACTCTATTAAAATAAAATAATCTTACACTCACCAGCCACTAACTTAATCATTATCTGGGATTCCTGAACATAAAACTGTTTCAGGGAATAGTAATGTGGGATTCCATAAAAGTCTGTCTCCACTAGTTTGAGTGCAGAATCAAGGTCCCCGGTTTCCTCTTACACAGTGTATTGTTACTGGAAGAACTCCCTTATGAAACCCCAGCTTAGAATTGAGATGTCACTCCCTGCAGACACAAAACCACCTCCAAGCACAACAAAATAAAAGATCCTTATAGAAATCTCTGTTAAACATTTTAATAAGTATGAGTGTAAGATAGACAGGTACAAAAAGGGAAAAAGAGTCCCCCGTTATCAGCTGGGAACTCCGCGTGTTACGTCAGTGAGAGATCAGATACCTTTTGTAAAGGGGAATTACATAATGTACACAACAGTCACCCTACCTGTAATTCCAAAGAAACATCCCTGTTAAACACATGCACAGAGCGAATGAAGGGATTACTTTTTTAAGATAAATTAGATAGTCTCACTGCTAGCAGCTGCGAAACAGCCTTTTAAGAAGTTGAACACACAGACAGCAGGTTTACAACTGAACACAAGAACATCCAGCAGCTTATCCATGTAAGAACAACCACTGGAAATTGACAGAGCATACAAAAAAAAAAAACAAACAAAAAACCCACCATGGATTAAAAAGTAAATATTTAAAAGATATATTCAAAGATAATCTGATACCCTTCCACGCTGTTTTGGGCTCTCCCCATTATTTCAAATGCAGGCATCTTCCACTTGTTTGTTCTTAGAGAAACAATATAAAAGCAAGCAGTATTAGGAAGCAATATACTGGACAGATTAACCAGGCTCCTGAACACATCACTTTTATTCAGAGAAAAACTTTATTCTGGGAATGAGATTTAAAAGTTTGAAGTTAAATTATAACCCTTCTGTAGGGAGGAAGGAACATAACAAACAGCTTTTAAGGGCATATTCCTCCTTTCTACGCAAACATGTTGTTGTTTGGGATGGGGTGGGAAGAGTTTTACTGTCATTACAACAGTCATAGGCTGAGGCAACCGTGAAGTTAGTGTTGATGTTATAATGGAAACACCTCTGCTCAGCTCTAATCTGTAGTACCAGTAAGTGATTCATTACAAACACTGTGACAAATCATGAGGAGTGATGAGTTTTGTATCCTCCCTGGCATTTGCCTCTTCCAAGTGAGCTGGCTCACAGCTGTCCCAGGGCCTGGGTGGTTGCGGAGGGTTGGAACAAGCAAAGTGGATGAAAAAGCTTTTTTGTTTTCATTAAAAAACGAAACTCTCTAAGTTAAAAGAAGACATTTTGTTCACGCACCTTGAGAGGAGAGGGCACATGTTCCCCATTTCTGACAAAACAAAAAAAGAAAGAAAGAGAGAAAGAGCAAGAGGCTTCGGAGGGTGGGATTCACCCCCACCACCCTGGACCTTCCCACAAAGAACCAGCAGCACAGCAACGAGGAGAAAGAGAAAAGCAGCGAGAGGCCACGGTTGTGCGGCGGCGGCTTGAAATTTACCTGGAAATCAGCCAATATCATTTCTCGGTCCATGTTGGACGCCATTGCAGCCAGCTGCGTCCCCGGCTCTGCTCTGACCCGCGCACCTGGAGCTCCTGCCGGCGAGGACGGGGCAGGGTGGGAGCTACGAGCTCATCGAGGCGCCCGGTTCCTCTCGGGCTCCCGCGGCGCGACTGGGGCTGCCCAAACACGGCA
>NW_009938533.1:52402-85347 GCF_000696875.1 Nestor notabilis | reverse complement strand
GATTGTGTGCTTGTGGCAGTGATTAAACGTTTCCAGGGGTGGAGAGTTACATTTCATTGAGGTTCCCCCCATCCGCAGACTTAGATCTAGAGAGCTTTGCTGAGTGACTCAAGTGCTTGCTGCAAATGTGTAAGTGTTGGCATCATACAGGTGGTTCTGGCGCTCTGTCAGGAAGGAGGAATAATGTGGTTAATAGAGGTGTGTGGACAGTTTTTAGTTACAAAACTGACAGTAATTTAATGTTCTATCTGTCTAGAGGGTGCTGAGGCGCTGGCACAGGGTGCCCAGAGAAGCTGTGGCTGCCCCATCCCTGGCAGTGTTCAAGGCCAGGTTGGACACAGGGGCTTGGAGCAACCTGCTCTAGTGGAAGGTGTCCCTGCCCGTGGCAGGGGTTGGAACTGGATGGGCTTTAAGGTCCCTTCCAGCACAAACCAGTCTGTGATTCTATGATACTGACATCTGTCATGCTAGCAGCATCATACCTGTGTAGTCCCGTACTCTAGGCTTTAAAAGCTGTCTCCAGTATCAGAATGTGGATGTAAATTGATGAAAGCAACTGTTAACAGTGGAAAGTCTGTTAGCATCTGAGATTGTTTTTGTGCTGCTGTAAGTGCAGTCGTTTCATACATTAGCCGCCCAATCTAAAGAGTCTTTGGTTAAGCACTGCCAAAGAACCATAACTCAACTGGTTATAGAGATCATTTAATGCCTTATTAATTCTTCCTTTATTCATATATATTGTCCACAGTTGACTGTCAGAATTTCTTTCTTTATCACAAAGCAAGGAAACATCCTATTTGTCCAAAACGAAAACACATAATTATACCATCCACATTCTTCTTCAGGAAAAAACATGCTTACTATGTTTAAAAAGCTGCCACTGTGGAGAAATCAGATTGAATTTATTTAGTATGGAAGCTTTAGCTGAAAGCCTAAACAGGTTTTCGCATGCAAAAAGTAGCTGATTCTTCAGTCTGTAGTTAATGTAAATTGCCTCTTGCTTGAACCACAACTCTGTGTGTAAAAGATGAAAAATTGCCTTTTCTTGCCAGAGGACTAGCATCAGCCTAGTTGGATATGATGGGGCTCCTGCAAAATTCAGTTTGAAAGCATCTTTAGATTGGGAGCAGCATCGTGGTTCTAAGTTCTCTGTGATGCCCCATTGTAAGCCCTTTGTGGAGTATCCAGGTTTAGATGAGCAGTTTATTGTTTTGTTAGTATTCACTATGAATTCACCTAGATGCAGATGGAGTGGCATGTACAAGGACTCACCCCTTCTGTAATGCCTGGGATTTCGTCCTACCCCCACTGCCCAAGCCATGTTCTTTTCTGACTTGTGCTTGTTAACTGCCCAGTATCATTCCATTACAACCAGGCCCAACACATCAGCTTTCTGTTGTCCTTGCCAGGTAGCAGCCCCAGTTGCCATCTTATGTTCCATGTGAGCATCCGAAGATCCTAAAACCTCTCTCTTTCTGTTTTGTAGAGACAAGAGATACTTGATTCCATTATGTGTGCGTCAGCCAAATACAACACCCGGGGTCCAGCCCTCATCCCAAGGATGAAAACCAAGCACCGCATCTACTACATCACTCTCTTCTCCATAGTTCTGCTTGGCCTCATTGCCACAGGAATATTCCAGTTCTGGCCTCACTCCATTGAGTCATCCAGTGACTGGACCGTTGAAAAACGCAGTGTCCATGATGTGCCTGTGGTCAAGCTTCATGCTGACAGCCCCATTCCTGAGCGGGGAGACCTCAGCTGCAGGATGCACACCTGCTTCGATGTCTATCGCTGTGGCTTCAATCCCAAAAACAAAATCAAGGTGTACATCTACTCACTGAAGAAGTATGTGGATGAATATGGGACCTCGGTGAGCAACACCATTTCCAGGGAATACAATGAGCTCCTGACTGCCATATCTGACAGTGAATTCTACACTGATGATGTGAACCGGGCCTGCCTTTTTGTGCCATCCATAGATGTCCTCAATCAGAATGCACTCCGTATCAAGGAGACAGCTCAGGCTTTGGCACAGTTATCCAGGTACTTCCTGAAAGTTCAGAGTGTGAATTTAAGGAACACAAATTGGAGAAAGCTAAGGTTAATGCAGGAGGGGAGGATGCAGTGAGTTGATGCCAGAGCTAGGCTTTGACAGAACTTACCATCTGTATATGGATAACACCTTTCTAATTGCTGTCTGTTTCTTCTTTTGCTTTAGGTGGGATCGAGGCACAAATCACTTGCTCTTCAATATGCTGCCTGGAGGGCCACCAGATTATAACACTGCCCTAGATGTTCCTAGAGATAGGTATGAGTTTTGCTGTGTTTGAATGCACACGTCTGGGTTTAAATGCCATTCAAGAAGCACAAGTGCAGAAGCCGAAGCTCAGAAGTGCAGCTGATGGCAAAGGACGTGCCCCTTAACCTTTACAAAGCTGGAATATGGCTTTGTCTCTTCTCAAAAACAGGGGATAGAGAAGTCCGTGTCTTCTGTAGGACAAGTGTTTGCTCCTGAAATTTGTCAGTTTAGGCCCATCCTTAATTTTATATGGGATGTGGCTGACAGCATTTACTCTTAACTATTTGGCTTGCTGTAAGTATGGAGAATCTTGAGGTTAGACCTGTACACTGTGTGTTACTGAAGCTAAATGCTTTACAGAATGTCCCATTTGATGTAAATTAGGAGTTCAAATATGTTCGTAACTGCAGCTTTCTGATAGAAGTCTTCAAGGGCTTTTTAAAGCAGCTGCTCTACTTGATTGAGCTGTGGTGAATTTCAATAGTTTTTTTTGTCTTAACAATTACTCTGTGTTAGTAATGGAGCAAATGCTCTTAGTTATTCTCTGGCAAGGGTGTTATGAAAATATTTGCAAAAAACTTAAAAAGCATGAATCCTGAGCTCAATTTTCACTTGCAGAATAGCTTACATTTGAAAGAAGAAAGGAGGTTGTAAGGCAAAGAAAACTGGAATAGCAGTAAGACAAACTTACTTAGCTTAAGTACCATTACTGAATGTTTCTACTAGATTAGTTTGTGTGTGCTGAGTTCTGCTGTGTTAGGTCCCACGTTACCAGTCCCTCTCTTGAAGGTCAAGGTTAACTTTCTTCTGCCAAACGTCAACAAAATCTTGCCTGACAGGTGGGATCTTTGCTAAGGTGATTGTGTATGGAGTATATCTTGGTTTCTTTGCACCAAAGATGATTTAAAACATCCTTCAGTGCCAGAACATGTTTTTTCAGGTTATGTTCAAAGAGTAAGTTTACTCATTGTAATTACATCACTGAATGTGAAGTAAGGCTTTAGGTTTTTACTTCTCTGTATGAAATATGTTACATTCATGTCGTTTAGCCTGAAGAGGGCAGTCAAGCATCATTCCTACATAACCAAACCTGTTAGTAAATACTTGGATATGTTATCTTAAGATTTATACTTCTTAAGGGGAATTTTCATTTGATGATGCTCTGCTTATTGGAATGGACAGCTCTGGGACTGTGTATTTGCAGATACACGTGTCTATTGAAGAAGCAGATTCATTAATTGAATGCAGTTCTAACACTGTACAACTGTTGGGGTTTTTTTTAACTTCTTTTTGTATGTCAGATGTCCATTCATATTTGGTCTTATGTGACTTGGCTTAGTATGCAGGAAGTGTATTATTTTGGTAGGTGTTTGTTCTAAGAGTTTGTCGTGCTAACATGGAAAGTAAAGTAATTGGAATAAAAACCCAGATCTTTTTTGACATACAGCTGTTGTCGTAGCTTGCCAAACTGACTCACCCTGCAGCTGTATGATCACTAGCTGTAACACATGAGAGAGGCAATAACAGTGCTTGGGATGGAGAAAAGATGGAAACTCCTTTTTGTAGGCAGCCGACAGTCAGACTGTATTCCATGTAGTACAGAACCTGTACTACAGGTCAGAGGTGGAGTATGAGGTTATGGTATGATTTAGGAGAATTCTGGAGTTCTTAGTTCGTGTCTAACAGAACAAGCAACCTGTGTGTGTGTTTTAGTTTGGGAATGTTTACACTTACAGACTGGGTAGTTAACAAAGTGTTGTAGCATCTCAGTTGTTTGTAGCATCGCAGGGTGAGAGACTGCAGGCCAAGATGAAGGTGCGTTGGCAAAGTTCACTTGGTTTTGAATGACTCATCTGAACTGCACCAGTACAATTCCGGAAAGGTTGGATTTGTGGGATTTTGTGCTTCACTCATGAAATACACAGGTAACATTTGTGAAGTCTGCACAGGGAGTGTGGCCTGCCTTCCTTTTTTGGCACAAACCAGAGGTCATATGTAGCTGAACAGTAGTGGATCGTGAGGTTTGAGAGAGTTGTGTTCCGTTGATTTGCTGCAGAGTATTAATTCCAGGTAAAATAAGACCTTATACACAAAGGGAAATTCAGTTATGGTATTTTTACATCTGGAGAAGTCTTTAGCTAAAAAGTTACCTCACTGAGGGGTTGTTTGTTTATTAAATCTTTAAATCCAATTTCCAGAGACAGTGTAAAAGTGTTTCGTTCCATAATTTCAAAGATGGAAATATGCCTTGTGGGCATGGAAGCTATGTTGCTGGTAGTAGGTGCCGTAACATCTGTAGTCTTCTACCATAAAACTTAAAAAATAAGCTCTTTATTATTTGTTAATAAGTGCTATTGAATTTGGTACGATAATGAGGATGAAAGGATCGCTTTTGCAAAGCTACTCTGTCGCTGTAGAATTGAACATATGAACTAAGATACCTTTTTGTTCTGCTTCAGTCGATGAATTGGGTTTCAGTGACTTGTGAAGTTTGGCAGAAAGCTCATGATGATGGCAGCTGGGCAGAAATATTTACTGTACAGGCCATTTGGGACACTTCCTGGAGAGAGACATTGAAGGATCAATATCTGAAAAGTGGCAAAAAGTTGCTCAGGACCAGGCTTATTCCTTACTGGTGGGTGCAATTGAAAGGTTGTTTGTCTTGAGTACGTTAGGAGTTAATATCTCTACTCTCTTACTGCACTGAACAGTGAAAATCTGAGCAGAGTTATTTAACTGGTGTTGGTTCCCTGTGGGTTTATTTAGGTAAAAGTCTGCATGACACACACCTGGTTTCTCAAGGCTGATGAGGTGCTGTCATGTTTTCACCGGATCCAATTAAAACAATCTGGTTGTAGTTTCCCAATTAGGGGGGGTTAAAAAAAGAGGAAGGGGTATGAAGTGCAAGAACAGCAACACCCAAGCCAGTTTTTTCTCCCTGCTTATGACTGACCTAACGTGGATAAGACATGGAACATGTGGCTTCAAGGGCGAGAGCTAGTCATAACAGCGTTGTACATGTCACCCAAAGGGACATTGGAAAGGAATCCAAAATAATCACTTGATTTGGAACATAAATTCCCACTCAGCATGTACTTGATACATCATCCTGTTCTCAAGTTGATTTCTGTTCCTGCTATAGTTTGTGTTCTGAGTGAAGAGTAGTAAAGGGCAAGTTGTTCTGATTTTCTAATCGTTGTCAGGCTGAAATGCATCTCTCATCTAGATCCTCTAATCCAGAGCCTGGGATTTTCAAAGAGCTCCTTAAATGACACTTAGGACTGTTTGCTTGGCTACGTAGGTGAAGTCACGTTTATGGCAAAGTGTGATTGTGGTGTTTGAACTCTGAACAACTGTGCTGCAGGTCAGAGCAGGAAGTGAAGTATCCCGTGGGACATCTGATGGGAGTTAGAGCAGGCACACCATACTGGTGTCGATGTTCCAATGGGAAAAAATGGTAGGTATTGGATGATAATTAGGTATAATGATAATTTGTTGTGTAACAGCTGTGGAAAAACTGCTTCTCCAAACACTATACTAGGGATTTCTATTCAGTGATATCTGAAAACAAGGATATCAGCTGATGGATTGTCAGTGCCTCTTCCAGCCTTACCTTGACTTTTGTTTCTGATAAGGCTTTTGGCTGTAATCATGGCTGCTACAATGGGTACAGCTCCTCAGGATCCTTTCTGTAGCGCTTAGTGTTGTATTTGTGTTCTGCTTCTTTCCACAGTGAAGGAGAGACATGAATTGGAGTAGTTTTTCTCCAGATTACTTTGTATGGTACCTTAGGCAGACTTGGTATCCCTGGGGCAATTTGAAGTATCACACATCCTGCTGTTTGGTGACAAAGGACTGAAAGTTTGATCAGCTGTTTGAGAAGATTCACTAAAGAAGCTGAATCCGAGCTTCTTTTGATGATGTGTTCATCGTGCCATGTGGTCACTGGAGATGAAGTAGCAACTGAAAAGCTGATACCCTCTACTAGCATGTTTCCAAGAAGCCTGATTTGGGATAGGAGATAGTACCAAGCCCATTTTTCTGGCCTTGTGAATGATGTATTCCTTTCTTCTGTAGACATTGTTCTCTTCTGTTTCTTAGAGCTCTTCTGTGTGGCAAAAGGTTGTACCATCTAGGAAAAGCCACAATCAGGGTCATACTTTTGAGAGGTTGAATTACATCTTAATTTATAGATCTTGGATGATTCCCATGCTCCCTGCCACACAGTGTCCCAAAGCAGCCTCCGCTGCTGGGATTTAGCTTCATAACCTGCAGAGTTCTTGTTGTCATGTTTTCTGTTAATAGCATTTTTCACTAGTTTGTAGAATCACTTTGAAAATACAGTTGCAAATAACTTTATTTTATTTTCCAGCCTGAGAATTCTAGAGTCACTGAAGCTGTTATTGTACCTGAACTTGTATCTGAAATATAGCTTGTCTCTAACACCTTGAGACCTGTGCTATACCCTATTTCAGTGCAGGCATCGAGGAGTATTTTAACTAGTATAAGTAACTGACAATGTGTTTCTTTATATTAAAATTGACTTGCGAGATGTAAGCTTGCAAAAATGCAAAGTTATCACAATGACTTCAATAAATGGTCCATTCCTGAGTGATTGTGATCAAACACAATCGTAAGTATTCTACTGATGACTAGATCCAATCTGGCAGTAAGCCCAGTCCATGAAAACTCAAGTGAACCGAAAAGCTGCATGAAAAACGCCTCTGACAAAAGCTGAGGGCAAAATTTATCTCAGAGCATGCATCTTCCTGACGTTCTGGTAATGACAATCCTAAGTTATGCTCTGAGTTTGAATGGTCTACATACTCTGTTTAAAGTCATTTTCTTGTGTTTTCCAGAGCTCTGCTGGCTGGTGGAGGCTTTTCCACATGGACTTACCGGCAAGGCTATGATGTCAGTATTCCTGTTTACAGCCCCTTGTCAGCAGAGGTGGATCTGCCAGAAAGAGGACCAGGGTAAAGGAATTACCATGAATTGGGCAAAGTATATTGAATATCATGTTTAATATTGATGCTGATAAAATATAAGTATAGCTACTAACTGGGCAAAGTTGTAAGAGTTGCTTTTAATAAGTCTTACTGTTACAATATATGATAGTTCCAATGCTAAAGGCTTTGGCTCATCTGCCAACACGTGGTTTAGCTCTAAACTGAGGATTTCTTTTTGAGTGATTCTTCTTTTTTTTCCACTCCAGAAACTGAACTGTGGAACACTACAGCATGTCAGTGTTTCCAGTAGAATTAGAATCAGTATTTCCATTGAACTGACAAGGTATATGGCATACAAAGAAAAGCAGTTGTTATATTTGGTTTTTTTAAAGTGTAAGTAAAGCTGGGCAGTAATTCAAAGCAATACAGATTCCCTAATACATGATCACTTCAGACAAGTTGGTTTAGGGATCTTAAAAGCAAAGTAACAGCAAAAGATCACTAATGCAATGTTAAAAGCATTGTGCTGTACATCCTTTGTGACTTTAAAGAGATGGAAGGGATCATGGGGATCAACGTGAATGCCTCGGGTAGTATCTGCCAAGGCAAACTTTGAATGAGTAAGAGTAGGATAGGAATGAGGATGTGATCTTTACCTCAGTATGTCTTATAGATATGTTCTTTGTACGTAGATGTTTTTGTGGTTCTGAAGTCCTTTCAAAATGACATTGAGAGTTTGAAACAGGAGAAGCCTGCAAATACAGCTCTGAAGGGAAGCGGCTCTTGCAGAATGAATCTGAAAGGGGTTAGTGTGGTTAGCATGAGAAGAAAAATGAGAACCGATTTGGTTATGGGAATAGTTACATTCAGAGCTTAGAATTCTGATTTTATTTGTTTCTTTTTTAAAGCAATGGAGCAAGACCTAAACATAAACAACACCCCCTGACCTTGTAGCTGGAAGTATAAAGCAAGACAAGTGGGTAATAAAGCACTAAGTTAACAAGGAATTTAATTAGCCATTAGCTACCCTGGCAAGTGGTGGTTTCTCTAATACATTCATGTCTTCAGAACCAGAGTAGTTAGAAGTCTGGAAGATGTGTTTTGATTGATTATGGAAGACTCTTAATATTTCATAAGCCTCTTAATTACACAGCTGGAAATGTTTCACTGTAGCAAAGTCTTACCTGTGTTACGGTTTAAAAGATGGGCAGACTTGGAGCAACGATGTGTCTGCTGGTTGTGAAGATCAATTTTAGAAATGCAGAAACTTTAGGTCCTTTTTCTGACAGTATCCTATAAAGAATATGAATTATTACAGTTGAAAACTGATTGAAAGGGTACTGCCACTGTTGGACACAGAAAGTTACTGTACTTCGGATTGTACTCTGGTTTCAATTGTCTTCTCCTCTGCTAAGGGCAATTTTCTTGCTGTTGCTCTGAGCTGCTCCAAGTAAGATGCCACAGTCAATTACAGGCCAAACTCGTGCAGCAGTGGTTTGCTTTGCTCACACCCTCTATGGTCCTGCTTGTGATGCTGCTGGACCAGGCCAGTGTAGGGACATCTGGTTGCATCCCAATTGATTCTTCATAGGTCTCAAGTATTACTACAGTCTACTGCTATTAACTACTACTATTACGGACTGAAAGCCTGCTTTGTATTTCTGCCTGGAAAGCATGAAGGTGATGATAGGCATCAGCAAGTATAGAACCAGTTGTAAAGAGAGATGCAGTCATATTGTTCGCATTCATTTAGTCAGCTAAATGCTTTGTCTGGTTTTAGGTCAATTTTCAGGATAAGGGAAACTGTTACAGGGGAGCTGATGCAGTGCATGAGTCTGTGTGCAGTGAAGGTGTTGGAGCTTCCATGTTTCTCAAAGGTGGTGTTTTTTCGTGTGTGGGGAACAGACTGTCGTCTCCGGACTACCATCTAGTGGCCAGTTAGCATTACTAATAGAAACACATTCACAGGTTCGATTGCTTTATGCAGGAGTATGACAAGGGAATGATGCTCAGAATTCAGCCTTGTTTGGGATAAATTATTACATTCCAGTACACCAATGTGTTATTTCCTGGGATCTGGGATGTGCTTTTGTAGCAAGTTTTGATAACAAGCTTTGGAGCATCATAGGATGATGAAAGTTTCAAGGCAAAATTTGGTTTTAAACCTATACATAAACAAACCTCTGTATAATTTTTAGCTGCTTGTAGTCATTTATTATCACTCATCTACATCAGTATTTCCTTTTTTAAGGCAAATCCTTTTTTATTCCCCTTATGGAGCTAAACCGAGGAGGTTTGATTTACATTCCTTTTTAGTTGGATTGTTTAAAACACTTTAAATCCACCTCTGCTGGAAATATATATTCTGTAGAGCTGCTGGTAGCAAGTTGGTAGCAGCTGGAGGTTTGGGGAAAAGAATGTCTTATCTGTTAATTGGAGCAACTAAAGTGACCAGCGTGAAAATGAGTAGAAGAGGTGAGAAAAGCAGCAGGAGAGGTCTGACTTTATAAAATGTGTGCTTGTATGTGTTTTCAGAGCTGTAAATTAGAGATAGCATCACGTGGAGTAGAACTGGAATCCTAAGTGCAGGCTTCGTGTTTGCTGTGTTCTTTTGGCAGCGCGAGGGCAGGCACTCGCTGTGTGTTCCTTTCAGTGGGGAGCAGCAGAGCAGACTGGCCTGTTTAAAAAGGAAAGCAAAGTACATGAGAATGAGTAGATATTATGTGAAATGCTGGTTTCCAACTTTAACATAACTTTTTAAAGCAACGAGTACCTAATTTGAGGCTGCATTCCTATGTGGTTTACCTCCAGTGTTAATTATGTCTGGAAACACTTCAATATTAAGGCAAATCTTAGATATTCATCTTTTTGGAACATGAAATTAGGAGTTGAGAGTGAATGGGATAAAGGGTCTTCAGCTTAGTTCTGCAAGTGTTGCCTTTATGTTGCTTAAAAGGGACAGATAATGAAATGAGCTTGTCCTGTTGCTGTTGTCACCATATCAAGACTAAATAAGCACAGGGTAGGTGAGCTGTCAGTTCAGTATCTTTTTCTTTTTTCACTTAAAATTGATGAGAAAATACATGGGACAAGAAAGTAGCAGCAACATTCAGTATCCTGTCTACTTTGTTATAGTACACGAACACCAAATGAAGAAAGAAACAATCCTAGCATCAGTGACAAGCTGTTTTAATACGTAGCTAAACAATGTTTATTTCCATTTGTAATAGAGGTTACAATGCAAATGCTTGTTCTAATGTAATAAGCACTGTTTCCAAGTACAAATTTATCCAAAGTTGTAAATAATGCTGAGCCAGTAACTATTCAAGATTTAATTATATTGCATTATTACTCTTTCCAGCCTTGTCTTGAACCTTATATGTTCTTGGCAGTGTATCCACATTTAGTTAATCTTGCTCTGCTTTTCCAGGATGGAAGCAAATATGTTCTAGAGCATCTTGGAAGTAAACTCCCAGTGCTGTCAGGTAACCCTGCTGTGGTTTTTCAGTCCTCGCAGGTATTTCATCCTGTCATCTCAAATGTCTCTGCACCCAGAATACCGGTCTGAATTGGAAGCACTTCAAGCTGAGAATGGGGAATCAGTGTTGATCCTAGACAAGTGTACAAACCTGTCTGATGGGGTCCCTTCTGTTCGTAAACGCTGTCACAAGAATCAGGTCTTTGATTATCCTCAAGTGCTTCAGGTAAGGCTGCCTCTCCTGCAAACTTCTCTTCCCTTGGTGACTGTCTTAGAATCATAGAATGGTTTGGGTTGGAAAGGATCTTAAGATCATCTAGTTCCAACCCCGCTGCCATGGGCAGGGACGCCTCACACTAGACCATGTCACCCAAGACTCTGTCCAGCCTGGCCTTGAACACTGCCAGGGATGGAGCATTCACCAGTTCTTTGGGCAACCTGTTCCAGTGCCTCAGTACCCTCACAGTAAAGAACTTCTTCATTATGTCCAACCTGAACTTCCCCTGTTTAAGTTTAAACCCATCACTGCTTGTCCTATCACTACAGTCCCTAACGAAGAATCTCCCTCCAGCATCCTTGTAGCCCCCTTCAGACACTGGAAGCTGCTCTGAGGTCTCCACACAGCTTCTCTTCTCCAGGCTGAACAGCCCCAATGTTCTCAGCCTGTCTCCATACAGGAGGTGCTCCAGCCCCTGATCATCCTCGTGGCCTCCTCTGGATTTGCTCCAACAGCTCCATGTTCTTTTTATGTTGAGGACACCAGACCTGGACACAATACTCCAAGTGAGGTCTCACAAGAGCAGAGTACAGGGTCAAGATCACCTCCTTCAACCTGCTGGTCACGTTGCTTTTGATGCAGCCCAGGATACGGTTGGTTTCTGGGCTGCGAGTGAACGCTGCCTGCTCTTGTTAAATTTCTTAACAACCAACACCCCCAAGTCCTTCTTTGCTGCTCTGAATCACTTCTACACCCAACCTGTAGATGTCTTAGCTGATCCCGTTTAGCACCAGTAGGGTACTTCCTTGGATTGGGTTGACTTGCTGACTGTGTTTTGAAACTGCCTAATTTATTATGTTAACTTGGATATTATATCCTAACTTTAGAGTGCCTAGAACTGTGTACTCAATCTGTGCTGCAAAAACACTGCTTCCGTATAACAACTTCATGAGATTGGTCATGGTGGTCTTCTAGTAACACATGATAATGTCATGTAAACTTAAAAAATGGTATGAAAATACTGCCAAATCCAGCAGCAAAGGGAAACTTTTGGAGGCCAGAAAATATTGCTCACTTGAAAACTGGGGAAGAACACTGGAATCTACACCTTCCAGAATAACTAGCAAAATGACCTTCAGAAAGCATGAACTTAAAATTGATTCCTCACATACAACAATGAGGCCTTGCTAATAAAGCAGAGGATGGCTTTGTCAATTGGAGGGAAGATTAAAATGAAGTTATGTGAGGATTTATATGGGGGCAAAAAAGAGTCCTCCACTAAAGGATTTTGGGCAGATTGTATTTTCTGTATGCAGCTTAGTAGTTAACCCTCCAAAATTATCTGTATAGATGTGACAGAGTGAGCTAGAAGACTTGTCATCATGCAGCTATGAAAACATTTAGGTGAAATGTGTTTCATGGCCCTGGCCCAACTTCCAGGGGCCTTTTGATGTGTCAGTGAAGATAAAAGTAGATACCGTTCTCAGCCCCCTGTGTCTCTTGGCAGTGCATGGCCAGAGAGGTGCTTTGCCATGCAGCGTGGTGGAGTGAGCTATGCCACAGGCCACTGTGCTCTGTCTGTGGCCACCAGCACATAATGTGTCTTTGAACTTCAGCAAATGATGATAAAACAACAAGCAAGCTGAGGAAAGGCGAAGTTTCCATCCCTCCTGTTATGTTTTGTAGGAAATATGTTTAGAATTCCTTGTGGAGGAGGGGGAGAGGGAGGAAGGGGTCACCCTGAGTCCTAAACTTCCAGCCAAAAGGAAAAAAAAGCCACATTTGTTTGCTTTATTTCTTTAAGTATAGACTGGATTACTTAAGGATAGCAAATCAGGGAATTTATATCTATATCTTGCTATATATGATTTTATAACTCGGAAGAGAGTTGGCACATGCCGAGATTGTTCAAATACTTTCCTTTGCAGAGCCCTGCATCTCCCTTTGGAATGTCTGGCTGATAACAGTGGTGATGCAAGAAGATATATTTATAGTAACCTTTGTCTAGACAGGAAAAATGGTTATCTGGGCAGATGAGCATGTGTGTCCACATCTGGGCTGCTTTGGTTTTTTTCTCTCCCAGACCTTACTAGAGTTTCTTCCACCTGCTTCTGCGTGATCCAGCGAGTCAATGGTTAAAATGTGTGTTCTTTCTCTCTGCTCTTTCCATTCCCTGCACTCTTCTTTTCCTTCTCTTCCTGTCTGAAAGAGGGGGAAGGGGGATTGCAGTCACAGTTCATCCTTTCCAGCACTGCCTTTATAGACTTCCTACTAGACAGGCTCTTGGGCTTCTGGGTTGCTAATGCTTCCTGTTTGCAGTCTTCTCTTGGATGAGGTTTTCAAGGCTTTTAATACTTTATGGGTATGAGCACAGGTCTTATGATTGCTTTAGGAAATGAGTGAAGAGCCAGCAAACCCCCTTGTGTTTCCGAGTTCCATTTTGATGTTTTGCTGCCCTGCTGAGCCTCCTGGCTCCTTTTCCTCAGGCCACAGAGCACAAGCTGGAGAGATGTTTTCTTATCTGTGGGAGCCCCTCCATCAACTCTATAATTTTTCTTTCTTAGATTTAGGGATAATACTGACCTGGGCTTTTTCCTTGTTTGTGTAGCTGAACTCTGCAAGCATTTATTTTGCAATCTTGAATCTGTAGGAAGATTCCTCAGTGGCAAAGACAACTAAAGTCCCCATTTACAGGGTGAGTGCAGCGTAGTCAAGAAGTCTTCTCTGCTGCAGTTTAAACTCATGGCTTTTTGTCCTGTGTGTTGAGGACATGAATAAGTGGATTATATTCTTCCTTTATGCAACAACTTTTTATATCTTTGAAGCTCCCTTCAGCCATACTCCTCCTGCCCTCACCCCTTCACAATAAGTAGTGTTGATATAGTCAACCTTTCCTTGTAGATCATACTTTCGAGGTAAGTAATCATCCTTTTTTTTACCCCTGGAAGTGCATTGCCCAGGACTGAACACACTGCTGTGTCTGAGGTCTTTTGTTACTGAGTAAAGCGAGAGATTCCTTCAGGTTTCTTAGATTCAAAATTCAATCTTTTTGATTCTAACACAACCTGTGGGTGGAGTGGTTTGGTTTTAAAACAGCACAACATTGCTGACATGTGAATACCCTTTCTGTTCCTGTTCTTTCTGTAGGAAATGTCCTCTTCTGCAAGGTGCAAAAGTTACTTCATACTTTATGGTTATGCAGTTGGTTATTATCTATATATTATCTAAGTGTTGAACCCTACATGTATGGCTATTTTTTAGTCAGTTTTATCCATATCATGTCAAACTCTAATATATTTGCTAATCCTGCAAAATCTTAGGTATTGTCAGATCTGTTAAGTATGGTCCTAATTCTGCCTCTCAGGTAATTAAGGGACACATTGAATATTGTTGCATCTAGGAAAGCTTATTTGGTCCATCACTTTTTTACCTGTGAGCCACTGCAAACTGCTTTATACTTAGAGCTCTTCCTGTAACTGTAATTTATGTAACTATAAATCCTGTGAGGGCTTTATCTAGCCCATGATTTCTTAATTGGCTTATGAAAATGCTATAAAAGATGTCAAATGCCTTTTAAAGTTGAGATATGAAATCTATTGCTTTTCTGCTGTCCATAGAGCTGGATTGCCCTGTGATGGAAGAAAATTAGGTTGGCTTCATACAGTTTGTACTCTGTAAGTTCATGTCGATTGTTGCTCATCTTATGCCAAACTTTCAAAATTTAACTTGTTTTTCTCCTTGAAATGTCTCAATTAGAATTCTGAAGGTTGGCCATTAAAATACAGCAAAGAATAGTCCCGTTAGCTGATTTCTTATCTCTACACTGGTGATATTTTTGAGCCTCTGGAAGATGAAGTTGTGTGATTATTTTGAATTAACTATTAATTCAGAATACATTGGTTGCATGGAGCAAACCTATTCTTCTTTTGACTTGTTTTTTTACAAGGGGGAGGACAGGAAAGCATAATGCAGAGATACACACACACAAAATACAAATCTAACATTTCAGTTTTTACCCTGATCTGTGTGTTGGGTACCATTTGTTGGCAGGAGTCTACATTCTGTGTCGTTCTACGTGGTGCCCGCCTGGGACAGGCTGTGCTGAGTGATGTTCTTCAAGCTGGCTGTGTCCCAGTGATCGTTGCAGACTCCTACATTTTACCTTTCTCTGAGGTTCTGGACTGGAAGAGGTTTGTACCCTCACTATTGTACATTGAATCACTGCATAAGAGGCTTCATTGCATTTGGTGATTTGAATACAATCTGTAAGATAAGTGTACTGGGGGTTACAGGAATAGAATACAGACTAAGAAACATGTGGTCTTTTGCCCTTGATATATTATGCATCAAAAATAGGAGAGGAAAACAACTGAGGCAGAGATGACAGAGCGTTTGGTTATCCTGTAGCTGATTGTATTTTTTCTACAACAGACTTGCTTTTATTATCTTGTGCTTAAATTCAGTGAGGACTGGTCTACATTCAGGTTCTTTAAAGAAAGTATATGCTAAAAATTGAATCACTTAAGTGCTAAATTCACTATATTGTATCCTAATTCCTAAGTTCGTCTGAGACTGAGAGGTATAATTATTCTGTAGCTGAGTACACTGTGTTAAGAGCTCAGATAATTTTTCCATGCATGCAGTGTGCCAAGTTATGTGATCTTGGGATAATATGTACAGAAGTGATTAGTTTGGATATGTAGCCCTGTATATGCTATATACGACTCTTCATATGTATATGACTCTTTGGTCACTCCAAAAATCTCAGCTGACAGCAAGTCACTGGCAATCCAGAGATGACAAACCAGGATTTCTGGGTGTCTGTCCCTTCCATATTTATTAGCTTGTCTTTGCATATCAGTCCACAGACTTTTGTGGCATTATCTGTGGGCAGACTGGCTTGTGTTGCGAAGGAACCGCTACAGGATAATCAATTAGGCTGAGAGAAGAATGCTTCTTTCTGCTAATATCTTCCGACTGTGTCCTATTAGAATAGGACAAGATTCTGGGTTGGAAAAGCAGCTGACATCTTTTAATGTATAACTTCCTCCTTCTTGTCTTACAATTTATTTTCTGGGTTTTTTTCTTATAGGGCCTCTGTTGTCATCCCTGAAGAAAAGATGCCTGAAATGTACAGTATTCTGCAAAGTGTCCCCCAGCGACAGATTGAAGAGATGCAAAGACAGGTAAAATCATGTACTGTGTTTAAATGATTTTCCTTTATTTATGATTGGAATGTAGGTTCATACACCTGCCTTGCTATGAAATCTGTTGGAATGCAGAAGCATCCATTGTACTCTCATGTTAATACTTCATTTGACCCCCTTTCTTTATGCTAAGCATATGCATTCACCGTTACTTCAGTGTTGTGTCTCTACCCTTCACTGGTGCAGCTAAATGTGTTGAACAGCAGGTCTTGTTCAGTACCACATTACCCATCAGGTGAGGAAGTTAAGAATATTGCATATGGTTGTGGTTGCAGAAGACCACTTCAGTTACTCAGTGTGGATTTGCTCAACCTACTACGTTAATGTATGTGCTGTTATGAAACATCGTATAGGATCTTTAGCATCCACAATGATTAATGCCCACTCATCCCAGGTTGCAGCAGACCTCCTCAAGAGTGAAACTGAGGTTTTAACTAGTGATTTTTCATGTAAAGATCATGAGATAATTTGTCATGAGTAGAGGATACAGATTTCTACCAATGTAGTCAAACTGCACTTTGATTTCACTTTTCCTTATGTCCCCGCTGCTTTCTTAATGCACCCTGGGATGGGAGCTCTCACTGAATAGAGGTGTACTTTCTAGTCATATATTAACATCCTTCTGATGAAATCACAGTGTATATTTGTTTCTTTTTTTCTACATAGTATTTAAATTGTATTAAAAAAGAAGTTCAAGAGTCTTGTCTTTATCTTTAGAGAAGTTTTGGTTTGTAGATGAATTTTAATCATACAAAATGTGAGGGAAGCATTAAATCCAAAATGTTTTAAGTATTTTAACAAAGTTGACAGTTTCTCTCAGTTACTTTTTTGGTGACTGAAGGAGCTGAGATCACGAACTGTCCAAACTCATGAGTGACGTCTGTGTTGCCTGGGTATAAAGTCAAAAGGAAATGTCTTACAGTTTACTCCAGCTGATGCTGTTATGGACACTGTTAATTGCTTTGATTCTAGAGCTCACACAAGTGCAAGCTCAACAGAGGAGAACTGTTAGCCGTGTGAGGATTTTGACAAAGTGTGAAGAGTTTTGTTCTCAGATTAGGGGGCAGGATTCAACCATATTGTTCTTCTGGTGGTTGGAATATACAGATTACATTTTACTCCAGGAAGAAGTAAGATGTTAACATATATTGTAAACTTGTATCTAGGATCCTATTATCCTTGTCACCTTATTGTACCTGAGTAAATACTATTAAAAGGTAGGGAGATAGTGTTACTGTTTTTCCTGATGAGGAATTGAGGCATAGAGCAAGTAAGAGCTAATACAGGGAAACACTAAACTCTCTGCTTTCAGGTGACTTTTAAAGATGCATGGGATTTCTGTAGTCACATTTCTGCATGAATTGTGAAGACATGTTTCTGAAATTCCCTTACCCAACCTTAGTGACAGTCATCTTTTGTGTGGCCCTTGTAAAAAGTGACCCAAGGCGTGCTTTTTCAGGGTGTAGCCTACAGCACTCTAGTTTTTGAAGCCTAGGCAGTGCTAAAACCTGCACAGTGTATATTAATACTGACTACGTGGAGAGAGAATAGACTTCCAAATTTAGCGGTAAGTAGCTTTTCACACCTGAATTCTGTTGCCACCTTCACTTTATTCTCTGTACAAAGCTGCAAATATCACAGCAGCCATCAGAGGTCTCCTTTCTCTTTAGTCTCGTCACCCAAATTGAACCCATTTGGTGGGGCCCATTGGCAGTGCCAAAAGTTGCTACCAGGGATGTCAGGTGAAGATGTAGCTTTGCTGTTACAGCTCCAAGAAACATGATTTTGCTTTATTTTTTTTTCTTTCTCTGACGTGAAGGTAGAGATGTTAATACGAGGGACTTTTGCCTAATAAAGCTTTTAAAATTGACATTAGTAGTCTCTTGAAGTGTGCATTGACTTTTTTTTGCTGTCCATTTTACTAACATCATAAAATAATCATTTTGGGATAGTGTTTTGGGATAGTGCAGAGAATGCACTTGGCATTATGGAAAGCTTAAACAGTGATTTTAAAGCATGAAATCAGGAAACAACACTAGTTTGTTTAAAAACAAACAGACAAACAAAACCAACCAAACAGAAAACATCCACAGGGAAATAAATCAACAAAACCCCTCTTAATTCAGATGATCTCTAAGTTATCCATATTATCTGTAACTCCACAAAATTAAGTTGAAATAGAAGATACTTTAATATCTAGTATGCACTTGTATTCTGTGCCTGGAGTGAATTTTGTGGGATTATAGGTAGTTCGCAGTAGTCATTGGGTCCAATGCACCTATTAGAAACTGTGATTGTATTGGCCAAAGGTGAGAAGATTGTTTTTTCTAAAGCTTACTCTCGCATCTTGATGCTTTTGTTGAGGATATGGTTGTGTGTTTTGGTAGCTAGAATATTCAGGATGAAATCACAAGGTCTGTCTTTCTCTTGTCTTCATGAATTTATTTCTGGCTGCACGTTGAGGGTACTTAAAACATGTTATCCAGGCATTTCATGTCTTGGCAGTCTTATTTACAAGGTAAAATCCCAGTGTAAGCATCTGGGAAATTCCCTTGCTGACAAATGGTTCTATGATGTAGCTATGTGATAAAGTGAAAAAGTACTTAGTGACTGATACTGTGTGGACTACCAGTAGCTTACTTGCTTTTCCTCACTGGTAATATGCACTAATATTCCACCTGTGCTACAGGTTCTTGTTTCCTTCCTCCTCACCAGTGTCACTGTTGCTCACTTGCTGTCTTTCCATTTAAATGGTTTGGGAAAGTATATTAAGACATTTTGGCAAGACAAAATGTCTTACCAGGTTTTTTCAGCATCTTCACTTTATTGACAATGTACAGGAATTAGTAAATAAAGATTCACAACATGAGGCTAAAGGGATGATAGGAGAAGAGATAATTTGAAGTTGGAATGAACCTTTAGAGGCTGGTGCTAAGGATAGTTCAGAAGCAAAGTGAATTTGGGCTTATTGTGGTTTAAGCCCAGCCAGCAACTAAGTACCACTCAGCAGCTCATGTGGGATGGGGAGGAGAATTGCTTTCTTGGGCAAGGAATTACTAAAGTGAAACTCACCTAATACCCATGTATAGAATGAATCTGCAAATGAACTGAAGTGATTGATACATGTTTTCAGATGTGATCTATAGCAGTCATTTATTCTGCTTAGCCATGGAAAGGCTACAAAAGCTTCAATGTACTCTGGTTTTGCAGGTAACCCATATTTCTCAATAATATTTAAATAGATTTCTTTGCTGCTTCAACTTCAAGGACTAATATAATAACACTTGATATACAATATTTTGTTGCTTGTTTTTTCTGTCAAGAGGAAGAGGGCTGACTTGAAACTGTTCTTGTTCTATGTTTGTCTTTTTGTGGTCTGTTCTCATTTTCACTGAGCATTGCTCTTATCGAGATGGACACATAGTTAGGTCACAGTGATCATGTCCTTTCTTGTTTTTACACTGTGAAACATTTGGGTTTGATATAACAGTGACAAAAAGATTAGTCCACAACTGATGTTAAAATGAGGAAAAACTTATCTTTGCAAAGAGCTTTTTTTAAAACTGGTATGAAAGTTGTTTTACAAGATCTCACTGTTTCCTTTGCATTTAGGATGTGATTAGGTTTTTGAAATAAAGCTGGTTTTGTTGCACATAAAATTCCACTAGAGGAGACGGTATGTTTTTGGTAAAGACTTGTGAAACATGCTTTGCCACTACCTGCCAATTAATGTACTTTAATGTAAATAAAGAAACCAATTGACATGTTCTGACATGAGTATGGTTGAGATCATCCTCTTTTTAGCCAAACAACAAATCCTTGCTCTAAATTTCTCCTGGTTTAAGTAGGATGAAGCATGCATTCATCATACCTATCAGAACTTGGAGTCTGATAACCTTTGAGGGATTGGAGCCTTGCTGTCCGACTGCTTTGGTTTTAGTGGTTCTCTTGATTATAACATAATCCTTATGAAAAACCTCACAATTAAACCAGATTTTATGGTAAATGTTGTCTTGCCAATTCTCTTTGTTGATTAGGTACTCTCTTTGCAGTATTTTATTGCAGTTGATACTCTGGTGATCATGCATCAAGGATAAAATAGACATAGATAAATACAGACACATATATGTATATGTAAATATGATTTTTCCAAGTTGAAATAGATTGTCTGCTCTTAATGAGTATTCTCTATGCTTAATGTTTTCTTTGTTTCGGGAGGTACTTCTCGCCATCCATCTGTTAGACAAGAGAGGAAGGCTCTTAAAGAGAAGTTATTACATTTAAAATACACAAGAATCCATATTTAAACATATTTTCTAATACTTTTTACACTGATCATTAGCATCACACAATGCAGTCATGAAGAGGATGAAATAAAGGTGCTTTAGCTTTGGAGTCATTATATGCTAGGATCTGTGGCTGGTATGACCTGGGCTGTGATTTCCTTTCCAATCTTACACAGCTTTATTTTGCTCAGTTATTTTGTCAGTATATGATATAAACCAGGAAAGAGATTTATTGGTTTGAGCAGTGCTGGAGTGTGGGAAATCAAAGGTAATTTCTACTGTCCTTCTTTATACCTGATTGTGCTGAGATCTCTGGAGATTAACTGTATTAACTTACACCTCTATTGTTCAAACTTGCAGAACATTTTGCCCTCAACAATTCCTGTTCCAGTTGTCTGTGTTTCCTCACAAAAGGGAATGGTTTATGTGCTTAGAGCCTAGTCTACACTGTTGTGAAATATTGTCATTCAGTACTACATCTACTACAGTACTTCAGTACTACAGCCTCTGTCCCTGAGAACTGGAGGCTAGCATATGATAGCTCTTATAAACTGCAATATATTGACCATCAAAAAGAGCCTCTGCTAGTTGAGTTGCTAAAATTAATAGCAGTCAGGATGAAACTTTTGCATCTCTGGGATTGCTGCCTTGTCTGTTTTCTACAGTAATGTTGTCATTCTCGTTTTCTTTGAAGCTTCCTTGAACCATCCCCCTCTCACAAATAGTTCCATATGGAGTCTGAAACACTGGCAGAAGTGCCCAGAGGCAAGTCGATAAGCAGCTCAGCTGCACAGCTACTGATCCAGCAGACTTGATGCTGCATCCTTAGGCTTTCATTTTCTCTGCACCAGAAACCAGCACCCAGGTAATAGCAAAGTGGAGGGGCAAGAAACAGAAGTAATAGACCTGCATGATAGAGTGATATTTGACATCTTGTGTTGCTCCTGTAGAAGAGTGAAATAGGGAAAGGAACAAAAGCAGAACAAAACTTTGCTGGTATCTGCTTATCTCGTGCCTTGTGTAGTTTCCCTTTCAGCAGAGTTTTTCTGATGTTTTGCTTTGAAAGCCTGTTAATCCCTAGAAACATATTTCATCACTGTAGTTGATACAGAACTGTCTGAACTGTATGAAAGTTTTCTTCGGCTTATATCTGAGCCTCTGTGCCTTTTTCCCCCTCTTTTTGGGAGATGGCTGAGTCTATCTGAATATACAGATATATTGTAAATGTTTTTCCTCACTAAATATCAACATACTTGGAAGTCTTTTACCACAGATAGGCTCATGGAGGCATAGGATCAGAATATGAAAGTCTGTGCAGTGGGAATAGAAGAGCTATTCCTCTGTTTATTAAGGCATTCTTTCTCACTGAACAGATTTTAGGTAAGGAGTTTATTTTCAAAAGAAAGCTTTGTGTGCCTGTTCCTTTTTGACTTTATAACACTCCCCACCTCCTCAAAGTAAAGCTTTTGAAGTAATATCTAGTCTAGAAGACTGGGTGATTTTGTGTGCTCTAATGGTACAAGAATGAAGAGCTAGTGTTCTTGAGTGCAGGAATTCTTTTCATCCTGGTTTCCTAGGGAAACAAGGCTATGATCACACACAATGTGCATGCTGATTTCTCTTCTGATTTCTGTTACTTTCAGCCAAACTTACAGAGAGGTGGAGATGCTGGAGATAAGAAATTCCATAAAATCAGGTAGCTGTGTAGAAGGTTTGCCCAGAACAGGGTGTCTTTTTAAGGGAAAATTTGCAGCTCAGGTTAACAGTAATAGAAAAAAAACTCCTTATGAATGATTCTGCTCTGGGAAAGGTTTTATTTGGAACTGCACATCTTAGGCCAAAGAAATTCGGGTACAGCATGACCAAATGATAAAGTGGCAAATGAAATTCAGTCCATAGTTAGGTTCTCCCATCTTAAAAACGATATAATAGAACAAGGATGATCAGAAGTTTCAGGAGAGTGATTAAATAACCTAACACTATTCCATCATGACAGTGAATGACTGGGATAAGATGAGGAGCAAGAATATAATACAGAACTATAAAGTAAGAAGGTCATGAAGAAAGTGAATGGATAGGACTGTGCATTGTTTGATAAAATTTCATTTAATGTTTCCTAGGACTTGTACTTTTGGGAGTCTAGCCTGAAAAATTAAAAGAGGAGATGATCTTTTCCCAGAACTAGTAGGTAGTCTGTGGGACTCACTGCTTCAGCAGTTTGTGTGAGTGAGGGGGTTTGATTGGCATTAAGGGTGAATGAAGAAATCCAGAGAAGGAAAATCTGTCAGAGATGAATGCAAAGACATACCCCCTCGCTTAGTCTAAGTTGCAAACTTCTGGCAGCTGGAGAGTGGTAAGGAGGAGAAGGGGGAAAAGGGGAAAAAAAAGGGGGAAAAAGGTACCTGCTGGGGACTGTTGGCAAGGACAGAATACAAGAGAAGGCGGCCGTTTGGTCAGATCTGGTGCTGTCACAGTGATGCAACTTCAGGACTCAGGTTTGCATGAAACATTGGTTCATAATGCCATGTGGAATAACCTTGTCAGATTATCAGTGGGTTTTTTAGATGCATCTTAACTCCACTGGCTGCTAAACACTTCAGTGTGAGAATATTGACCGTGATGTATAGGAAACCATGATGTTTCCTCCATTGCATGAATGGACAATTCTCTCTGCTGAAGCCCCACAAAGATACTTTCTCAAATAGTGGCCACACAGCATTCTTGGGTTTTAGTAATTAAAGTCTTAGATAATCACAACCTCTTGTCTTTTCAGCCCATGTGGACAATTAAAAGCTAAAAAGGGATGTAAATTGACTTTAAAAAACATGGCTAGAAAACATGTAGTTCTCAATGTTTGTTCCCACAGTTGGAATACCTGGACAAGCTATTGTGGTTTTTCTAGTGCATGTCCCATGTGCCTCAGCCCTGACCTGAAGAAAAGTTCAGACTCTGGGTCAAACAGAGCTGAAGACACATGCATAAATCAATGACTTGTTTTAGTGCCACGTTAAAACAACATGAGTGGCTGGCTTTTCTGACCCCTCCTCTCTTTCATTTAATGTGCTGCTTTGGCTCTTCTTTAAAGAGGGCTCTGTAGAGTAATTTCAGCTCTTATCAGCTTGCTGACAGCTATATGAGCCTTTCTGCTGGCTCCAGGCAATCACTGCCGGCGTGTGAAACATCCCATCCTTACAGTGAAACAGTCCTGGAGAGAGTTAAAGCAAATGGGTGGTGGAGTTTACCTGTGGGTGGTGCAGCTCACATAAAAGAGATGGGATTTAGTTCTTGTTAGCCAATTAAACACAACTTCAATATCTGAACACTGGAAGCTCTTTGAGCATAATGAGATTTTTACAAGTCCTTTTAATTAGAATATTCAACTTCCAGCTGCAGTTCTCTCCCTGACAAGGGTACAGCTTCTCTCTGGGGGTTCTTCAGACTCATCATTATCAAACTTAAACTAACTTTCATCTGTCTGCCATTTGTAGCATTCTAAGGAGCGCGATCGGAGAGCCTCACCCTGCTTTCATCCTCTCAGAGTGCTTCAGTGGAGCTCCGGGTCCCCCATAAATGTCAGGCCTGGACAATTTGCCATCTTATCAGATGCAGGGAAGTTCGTTCCAGCCCTCTCACCCCTCCCCCAGAGGAAAGATTTGTTGCTGCAAAAGGCAAAGGAAAGAGAAAACTTTTTCCTGGCTTACAGCCAGGATCACCATGGGAGTTGTAGAATCCTTGGCATTTATATATGAGCCTTTCATTGCTCCCCCCTCCCTCTTCATTTCGTGCAGAGAGTATCCTTATCCTACTTTTTTTTTTTCCCCCTGTTGTCTGCCTTGCCCTGTTGCTTTTCAGAATGAAGAAAACTCTTTTCATGCTTGTTGTATTACAGAGGGATCTTCGTGGCATGTCTGAGAAAGAGCTCTGCAATTTGAGAGCAATCAGCACCTCGGTGAATGTTTTTTATAGGATGTAGTTGGGCTGCCTTTGTATCTAGGTTTGCAGCCTCTAAAAACAAAAGGGTAAACTTCAAGTGTAAGGGAGAAATGATGTTAGTTTAAGACCATCTTATTACTATGTTTTTAAGATGAGGGTTTAAGAGCCTGTATTTTATGTTGTTGTAAAGGGGACTTCTGGTACTTACCCTTTGCAGATTGCTATGCACAGCTTGGATAGGCTACAGATAAACCCAGATGATCTCAAAATTGGAAAGGCATGTACTTCTTTTAGAGAGAATATTTGAAAATACTCTGTGTCATGCACATGAAGCAGTGCAGATAAATGGATGATTGAGCATCTCTCCTGGTGTTCCACTCATTCTTTGTTACTCTGTGTTCTCCCTCTGCTGCTGCTTAGTCTGTACTATGTCACATTTCTTTGTCAAATTCACTTGCTCCCCTTACCCCTGAGTGTGTTACAACTTTAGCATTTACCTGTGTAGTACAAATACACTGCATTGCTGTAGTAATTTGCATGTGAGTATATTACATAGTAGTAGTACATACAGCTTGGCCTTGTATCCATTTTACTGATGTTGGATAGAAGAATAAATATCCATTTTAGTGAGTGGATAGAAGAATAAGTAACTTGTACAAGGTCAAATCATAATACTAATATAATACTAATAGTGGAATTTAGGAGTCCTGGTTCCTGTTTTAATGACTAAATGAAATGTATCTTATAACACAGTAGGAACATTTGGCTTTTAACTTATAAAGGTTTTACATGTCCTATAGGACAATCTGCTGCCCGATTATCTTTAGATGGCTTTTACTTTAATCTTTGTAAATTGTATAGAAATCCGTGACAGTTTCTTAGGTGACTGTATATAGGAAAATTATCTTTGTTACAAATGGAAAAGTGGGCTGTGCTAAGAATATACTGTAATGCCTTTTGGCTTGCAAAGGGTGTAACTTGGGGGTTGGTTCCTTCCTTTTCCCTCTCCTCCTCTTTTTTTGTCTTTCTTTTTCCATTAGCTGACAATTTTGAATGGTCTTCAGGAATGAAAATGGCACCTGGCATGTCTTTGAGTACACATTCTGTTTGGTGACTTAAATCTGTACAGATGCTCTGGAGAGGAGGATTGTAGAGAGTGTACTGGGATACTTGTACTGGAGTAGAGAATCACAGATAGAAGTTGTTAGATTATGGTTAAGCTTAAGAAATACAGTTTCCTGCAGCCAGGCTCAGCCAGTAATGGAATTCTGGTCCCAGAGGATCCACAGAATACTTCATCTCAGTTTCCCTGCACAGCAGAGTCTACCATAAAATCCTTCCCAGCACTGTAGGAAACAAAAGCAAAAAATATCAATGGTGCCTGTTGAGGCATTGGGAAGAAACTTTCCTGATCCTGAATCTGGTGATGAGGTGAAGCCTGAGCATGAACTCAGCACCCATTAACCAACTATCTGAACCACTTTGGTAAGCAACTAGCACCAAGCCCGGGCTCTGAGCTTTTCCTCTCACCACTTGTTTTGTTTCTGATGTTGCTACCTGTGTTTCAGGTAGACAGTGCTTCAGGGAACCTCCATCTGTTCCCTGGGATCATGTCGTATGTATATCTATCAACTATTTTGTCCATGAAAAATCATCAGTCCTGTTTACTTGCAGTGTGACCACCACGTAGTATTGTCACAGCCAGCAATTATAAATCACCTTATCTGTTTAATCAGAGCCGTGCACAGATTTTGAGTCATGAGGGTGAGGGTTTTTTACATAGCTTGGCTAAGATGAGTTACTTTTGTGGGGTTAAAAAGCAGCACCATGTCTTAAACTATGTTATTCCTGTAGATATGGAAAAAACCACGTAAGTTCCAGTCCTTCAGCTTTTATCCTTGCAGAAGTCAGTAATATGTATCTGTGTTCAAGCAATACTGGCAGTAATGTCTGTGGTTAAAGTTGTCCAATGTTGAAAACTCTGTGTATGGGATTATGTGTATGTTTATGCTTATATAAAATAGAACTATATAGCTTACAGGAAACTGAGCAAAACATGCCTTCATCAAAAGGGCAAGTTCTTCCTGTTAAAGAGCTTAAGCTCTGAAATTGAGGTATGTGCTGATTTTTGACTGCTATAATATGGTGGTAACCCTACCTAGACTTTTTTTTTCCCTTGCTTCAAAAAGCTGTCCTTTCATGTGTGTGATTGGCACTGGGCTCGCTTTGTGTTTAGCTTCTCTAATCAAGGGAATTTAAGCTTCTATTCTCCCAGCATTAGTACAGCAGTCATGGGAAATCTCAAACAAGACAGATCTTGTTGCAGCAGTTGACACAAATAAAAGCAGTTGTGGTTTTATTTATTTATTTTTGATGCTGGATGCTGATTAAAAGTTTCCAAGCATCCTTTAACCATGTTATAAAGCCAACCAGCAGAGAGCAGGGCAGCTGCTGAGGAGGGGAGATGCTGGTGGACATAGGACAAGATCACAGTGGGAAGCATCAGTGTGTGTAACTCAGAAAGCTGGGAAAGGTGTAAACAGATCCCCAATTTATCTGTAGAGTGGGCTCTCCAAACACTGGTTTATTGGCCAGTGGCTCCTGCTTTACTAACCTCTAACCTCTGCAATACTCGGAGGTGCTGCCCACCAGCCAGCCTTGTCTTTGAACCTCCTTTGGCTCCTGCCACCTCAAAGGCTTGCAGTCAGATTCCTGTGTTTTGCTTGGGACCTCGCCTCTCGGCAGGATGCCTGCAGCAGGGAAAACTGATCTACCCTGAGAACATAGACATATTTGAAGGCAATACCCCTAGGACTAGAAACCTATTGCTTTCAGTTTCAGAAGCTGTCCATCACTTGTCAAGAAATGTGGCTAAAACGTCCCCCCACCCCTCAACTTGTGGTCGTACAGTAGTTAAATGTTCCCTGCAATTACATGCATGTATTTTGTTTTCTGTTGTTTTCTAGACTGCTGTTGGATCAACGATGGCATAAATCTGGCTCACTATAGGTCTTGTTTCATGTTGTTAACAGGGAGTGTGTTAGGTACAGGTACAGATCCAAGTCATTTTGACGACTCCTCGGGTTAGATGTGCTTGCCCCTTCACAGTAACAGCCTGGTGGTAGTAATGAAGGAGCCCTGTAAACCTCTGGAAACTGGAGAGAAAAGGGTGGGCTATTTTTTCTGTCTTTACATGATTTTCAGTGATGATTATGCAGATATGACTATGGAAGCCAGCTTAGGATCTGTATTACTCTCTTACAGCTGTGTTATTTCTGCGGTGTCAATGCATGTTATTTGCCTGTAAATAGGAAGACAAAACTGAAAGCTCTTTGGGAGTGAAGGGAATTCAGGAAGTGGTAGCTCTTTTACATTTCATGTTTTTAAAACTATATGAAACTTTGCTTTTTAACTCAACCTGCTGCTTGCTTTGCTGGCTCTGTCTCTGTGCTTTGCAACAGTATTCCCAACCACAGCTGAGAATGGGGTGGTTCCTTGCTTCTCTAGGGCCGATACCTATTTGTTTGCTCCATAACTTGAAATGTCCTTTGGCAGTGGATTTGTAGGGTGCCAAGGCAGTAAGTCAAGTTCTCTGACTGGTGCAGTGTTGCCTTCTGCAATACAGTTGTGGAGCTGACAGACTCAGTAGTCAAAAAAGCAAGTTTTAGGTGGAGAAATACATGGAGGGAGGGGAGAACACCAGTGCTAAGTGGTATTTTTATCTGTTTAAGTCTTGTGTTGTTGCTATTTTTAAAACTAAGTTACTATCACTAGGACAAGGAATAGCAGAAATCTGTATTTTAGGGGTCAAGATAATGCAGCATTTCAACACCATATGAAATGTTACCATTTCATGAGAGAGAATGAGTACTATGTACTATTCTATTGAAAAGAGCTCCGTGTCATATAGCTGAGCCAGATTTTAAGCAGAACAAGGCTCTTGTTCCTAACAGAAGACGAAAACCTAAACCACAAAACCCCAACCCCCCAAAAAAGCCTTCAAAAAACTCCAAACAAAGAAGCCCAAATCCACACAAATTATGTGAAAGCATGGAAGCAAGACTCAAAATGTTAGCTTTAACAGATAGGCTTCAAAGAGCCGTTCTCATATATGCATAGTATGTGTTGTTGTACATATGGATTACAACAACTGATATAAGTGGTTCTTTTCAGAGCACTAAAGAGGAGAGTCTGAGGAAGAGTGCAGTGCAAGAAGCTGGAGATAAATATCTTGCACTAACTTTTTCCTTTACCCTGAGCTCTTATGAGTCAGCATCTGTCAAATAGTTTACAGCAATAAAACCAAGAGCCAGTAGAAGTCAGTTACTCCCAAGTGGCTGGTATCTATAGGATAAGACTAGCATTTTGAACTCTGACCTCTGTCCCCTTATGAATTGCAACTTCAAAAAGAAAAAGAGGGGAAAAAGAATTTTGGACAGTGAAAAGATTTAGTTTTCACTCTCTGTTGTACCTGAAGTGGGCAAATGTGCTTGTTTCATGGCTTGAAATCACTACAGTGGGGAATGTTGAGCCTGGTGATTAAATCCACCTCCTGCTTTCCTTTTGAGCCTGAATTACAATAAAAACCAGCACAACAAAATGTCTGTCTAGAATCTCTTCCTTAAAATATAGGGCTGTAATGATACAAATTACTGTTTTGCTTGCTCATCCTGCAGAAGTATCTTGTAAATAAGGAATATTCCTCTATAGGCCACTCATGTAAGTTGTGTAACTTAAATTGATGGATATTTTCAGGGCTTTGCTTGGGACTCATGCAGAGCTCAGAAACAAGAGTTGAAAGATGGAATGAAAATTCAGGAACAATATTAAAAGGATGTTGTCATGTTCCATTAGAAGCAAACCTTGGCTAACTGGAAACAACTGTATGTGCCCTGCATTGTTCTACTGCTCATTCCTCCTTTTCCCTTGTAGAGAAACTTCTGGTTTAAACTTTGGGAAAAGCCAGTGTTGAATTATGGATTAGTCTTTATCCAGAGTTATCAGAGACCCCCAAAAGTGCAATTCCTTGCTACCGCTATTTTTTAGCTTTCAAAGTGGCATGCTGATGTTGTAAGCACTCTTTATACAGTACCTTTATATAGATATAGATATAAAAAGATACATACACACTACAGCTTTTCTTGGATAGTCCTTGCTGACAGACACAACACATATTAGGTCAAATTTGAAAGGTGCTTTTAATCTGATCTTCTGTGAAACATGAACGTAATTTGGGAAACTCTCCAGTTGTAGTCAAAGTAGCATGATTTTACCAGCATTCCATTGATTTAATGGATTAACTCTTAAAATTCCTACATAGTAGTCTATGTATGGGGACAAGAATCTAATTTTTACTTTCAGCTTCCAATTTCTAAGGAGATTATCCCCAGTTTTGGGTAGTTGCACTGGCACCCCAAAAGTAAGCCAGCTTTTCAGAGTATGGCTCTCTTGCATTTTTCTGTAGGATGAATCATATGAAATATAAATGAAATATAAATTAAAGTGTTTCTTTTAAGTTTATTCTACATTCTTGTTTGTTCTCATTTCAAATCTTTGTGGCTCTCTGGGAAAATGAGAGGGCCTTCAGGTCAGTTTTGAAGATAGGGCTTTAAGGGGAAGAAGGGTCATGGCCTACAGCTAGTCATTTACTCTGTCCTCTCATGCTCCCTTAATAAGAGGAGAACAGATTGTTCAGGAGGTATTTTAAGATACCAGAGCTCTAAATGTCTCTCTGAATGACCCTGGTTTTTTTTACTGCACTGATTACAGAGAGAAGGTTGGGCCAACCAGCTTTAGGTGTGTTGAAGCGGATTGTGTGATATTGTTAATGGTCCTAAACCAAATAAGCACTTTTATTTAAACTCAAATTCTTACAGTTTTCTAGAAACAACAAATTACTGTATAATTCTTAATAGTATAAAGTTTTCTGAGGGTTTGTTGTAAGCCTGTGTAAAGAAACAAATATAGCACAGGTTTTAGCTGCCCCAGCTGGTATCATCCTTGATGAAGAACCTCATACTAAGTGATACATGTGATCAGCAAGGAAGTTGTTTGAACAGGGAACCAGCAGTAGAAACAGTAAAGCAGTCCAGAAAGAGGGGGCAGATTACAATTCATAGGCAGAGAAATGTGGGAGTTTGGGGTTATAGAATCCTCAATCTGAACCTAAAGTTTGGCTCGGGAAACATAAAATGCTTGTTCCTCCAAAAGAGGAACTTAAGCTTTCTCTTCTGTCCCATTTTATTCTGGGAGAGGAGTAGGGGGATTGAGAGCTCAAGCTTGCTGTCTGATTATTATATATCATCAGCTATCTTCATAGGCATCTTTAATGTAGGGCACATATATGATAATTCAGTTTATCTTGAACCTCAGTAGCATACCTAATCCTAGTGCATAATGGAAAGAGGTTAGGGTGGGGGTTGCCTCTGGCCAATTATAGTAGTTTGCTTGATGGGCAATAACGTTTTAGGTCTCAATAACTTAAAAAACATTTGATTATATTACAGTATCACATGTAACTTAGGAGCCTGAAGGTCTTAGTGGATGAACTTCCATGCCCAGAGCTGTTAGGCGCACAGCAAAGCTGTAGATATCTCTTGCAATGTCTTTCATATCTCTGCTGAAAGTATATGATATCAAAGTATTGCTGCAGTCAATTACAATTAGCATTGTAATAGAGCTAAATAATAGCTCTATTAGCTTAAGGTTTCTTTGTAAATAATAAGAGAAGATAAAGTTGTTAATGTTTTCTGTTCTTACATCCATCCCAAAATTTGAAAGGTAAAGTCTCACAACATCTTTGTGAGGTAAATATTACACATACTGCTGAGAGGCTGAAGTAGGGCCAAGAAATCAAACGAATGTCAAGCATTTATCTGTAAATAAGTAACAGAACCAGAATTAAAAGTAACATCACCAAGCTCCCAGGCCAGTGCTGGAGTCTTTGGCCAGACTTCCTAAACCCAGCTGGTCGCAGAGTAAAAACCAGGAGCACTAGAGCCATCTAGAAGGGAAAGCATTAAGTAGAGTTGCCCCAGTGTGAAAATGGTTATATTTCAAGGCCTCGTAAACCTTTTAAGGCATTTTGGAAACACTGAACTCCTGCAGCGGGGCAAAATCTTACAGCATCATGGCGCCTGACCTAAAAGCTGAGAGAGGTGGTGGTTTATGGGCAGTTAACTTTTACTACTCTTGTGCAAACCTTGTTTTCTCCCCTTTTGCTAAGTTTACCAACTCCCACCAAATCATGGGCTGTGAAAAGGCAGGAGGCTACGAAGTTCCTTTCCTGGGCTGTTTTGCCCTTGATCCAAATGTTACAAGAAGTATTCCTTTCCCTGCCTCACGCCCAGTGTTTTTCTTTTCACAAACTAATCAAAAGATTTACATTGATCTGTCTTGCACTCTACACCGGAGCACTATTAGTGGCATTAACACTAGAACTTATAAACATTATATGAATGGAGGCTGTAACCTGATGCTATTCTGGCTTGTAAAGAGCTTATAAAAAGATGCTAGGCCTTCAAGTGTGTTTATTTCTCAGGAAAATAACACCTTACCTAAATAAATGTTACCTTGTGTGAGTAGGCTACCGTATTGCTGCGTGCTCCTGCCTGTTGTTGCCTATGAAAGTAACCGCGCATGCTTCTATCCCAAGGTCTTGCCTGTACCAGAATTGCTGAATATCATCAGTTTAGTTTCTTTGGAGTCCACTTGAGCAAAGTCCAGCAATTGAAAACAAGTGGAATTTAAATTTTGAGTTGGATGCTTGCTTAGTTGCTCGAAGGAACACAAAATTGCCCATTCCATCTGCAGGTTTGAGGAAGAAAACGACGTTTCTGAACCTTTTCTTTAGCCTTACAGATATGGTTAGTATTCCTCAAAATGTGCAGATGTATTTGTAGAGATAAATTACTACCTCTATGTTAAATTAAGCAATTTTAGCCTTTGCAGAAAGTGGTGGGTGATCTAGTGAGGTTGCAGCAGCTGAAAGTGGTGTGGGGAGGGAGGAAGGAAGGGAAACAACTTGCAACTACTTATGGCATGCCTGAGTTTGTGACCTTGGTCTGCAGGGTTCACTGCTTGAAGAGAAGGGAGAGTTTGGTCTCCGATTCCTTCAGTCTTTGGCTTCCATGGTGAGGCTGTCTTGGCTTTGTAAAATCTTATGCTGAAACTGAACTCAGGTAAATTAACTTCATGGGGAATTTATTGTATTCTTAGAGATTCAGATCGCCCGTTGGGCACACCAATAATGTAACGTATTTCTCATTCTCAGTCAAGTCATTCAGTACTCTGCGTTTGATTCTTCCATACATTGGTAAAGGTGTTACAGAAAGTATTGCATTTCTGTCTTTCCTCTTGGATCTATCCTAGATTAACTCAGGTAAATTAACTTCATGGGGAATTTATTGTATTCTTAGAGATTCAGATCGCCCGTTGGGCACACCAATAATGTAACGTATTTCTCATTCTCAGTCAAGTCATTCAGTACTCTGCGTTTGATTCTTCCATACATTGGTAAAGGTGTTACAGAAAGTATTGCATTTCTGTCTTTCCTCTTGGATCTATCCTAGATT
>NW_009938533.1:22699-52384 GCF_000696875.1 Nestor notabilis | reverse complement strand
AAGAGAAGCTGTGTTTCTTACATACCTGTTTGTAATTCCTGGTAAGCCATACACCAAGAGCAAGGTCCCATAGGTTAACATACATTCGTCTGTGTTGTTTTAGCAGTTGTAGAAAGTATCCTTTTGATCTCTGTGTACAATTTAGATTGCCCATGAGCTAAGCAATATTTAGGTGTATAAAAATGTTAGCATTCTCTGCAAGTCTGTGGTCCATGTAGTCTGTTTCCTGAGAAAATTCTGAAACCTCATCAAGGAGACTATTGGAGTATTAGAAGTTAATTTCAGTTCAAGTTGAAAGGAATGGCAGCCTGACCACATCATAGCATCATAGAATGGTTTTTGTTGGAAAGGACCTTAAGATCATCTAGTTCCAACCCCCTGCCATGGGCAGGGACATCTCACACTAGACCATGTCACCCAAGGCTCTGTTCAGCCTGGCCTTGAACACTGCCAGGGATGGGGCATTTACCACTTCTCTGGGCAACCTGTTCCAGTGCCTCAGCACCCTCACAGTAAAGAACTTCTTCCTTCTATCTAACCTGAACTTCCCCTGTTTCAGTTTGAACCCATCACCACTTGTCCTGTCATTACACTCCTTGATGAAGAGTCCCTCTTCAGCATCCTTGTAGGCCCCCTTCATATACTGGAAGGCTGCTCTGAGGTACTACTTGTAGCTGTGTATAACCAGTGCTGTATGTAAGACAAGATCTGTAATTATGGATCATTTATTTCAAGATCCTGAAAGGCTTTCAGGTAGGTCTGATTAGTATGGTAAAATTGCCATACTTTAAAAACATTACCCAGTATATTAAAGCTACTCTCAAATATATAACCATTAGTTTTCTGACTTCATAGATAAGGAAAAGAGAAATGGACAGATCAGAAGCAGTATGTAAGAATGCCAAGAAAGTCAGGAACAGATCTCTCGTTGTTGTTTCTCCTATATCCCAAACGAGTTCATGGGATTTTTATCTCCTCTAGGTATCTGTTACATTCCAACATAAGCTTTTCAACCACACCAGCTAGAGCAGAAGTTACATTTCAAATGGAATCGACTTATATCTTCCCAATAGAAAACTTTCCCAACATGTTTAGTAACTTCACATGCTGAGCAGCCGACACTGGCAAGCCATGTTAATCAGTTCTGCTTTATAAAAGCAAACAAGGTGGGGAGGAAGTAACGAGACCCTGAAACATCTGTTTGGAGACTTTGAATCCCCTTGGAAGGTTTTGAGTTCTGCCTTAAAGAAACACAACTCAAAAAAACTTAAAGCCAACTGTGGGAACATTTTCTGGCTCTTTACAAAAAATTAATTACATAAATATTAGTCTATAAAAAGTAAATTCCCTCTGCCCTCTTCTGCAGTTTTGCTTCTGGTATAAAGGTGTAATCTTGCCTCACATTGCAAGTGTTCTTTTGGCAAAGAGAAGCTAGAGCAGATCCATCCTGGTTTTGCTGAAGGAGGAAAACCAGCTTTGGTTGTTAAGAAGCTAGATAATCATAGATACTACAGTATAAATAAACAATCTGAGTTAGAACAGCATAGGAATGCTGTCATTTAATAACAGTGAAATACAGAGTCCTGTGTGTATTTCACACAATTAATAGCTACTTAATTGCTATATAAAATTACATGTTAAAAGGCTACGTAAAATAATTCCTACTTAGTGCTGATTATAGCAGTGATTCTAAATTGTTGTCTAAAGTGAAAATGAAATTTGAAATCCGTGTTCTTACCCTTGTTTATTTAGAGTACTTGAATTGAGAGGTTTATTGTTCTGGTCAATTTGAATTCTTCATCTGCTTCTGGTTTTGTTTTTATATCAGAACTCATGAGTTCTGGATAATACAGTTTTTCTTACAAATGGGGAAAGGAGTACTTATGTCTTTGCTTAGCATGTGGTGTTTGCTTGATTTAATGTCTTTTTGGTATTTTAGGAAGGCAGACATTTATTCTTACCTGCTTATATCATTCTTCTGCTTTTACAGGTGGACATACATAATATTCATTTTGGATATCTATAATATTCATTTTGTTCACTGTTCTTGGTAGTTGGCCTGTTGTCCAGTTTGTTAAGTCTTACCAGGGAGAAAAATAAGGAGAGGGGAGTGATTCTGTTCTAGAGTGAAATGGCTTTGCATTGTCTCTGAATGACAAGCTCCAGAGAAGTGTCATTTTGAATCAGACTTATCAGTCTCCTTAATAAAATACTCTGAAGTGATAAGGCTTTTGGTTGTTCATGTTTTCTCACAATAAAAATAGTGCTCCAGAGAGCATTTATCTCTTTCCTACTTGCCTTTATTAATTGTAACGTGGGGTTTTTTTCATCTTAAATATTTACAGAAGTCTTCTGAAGAACCTGTTCTACAAACTACCCATAAAGCAGAGTTTTAGAGCCAGTATTTCAGCAACAGGTCTTTAGTTCTGAATCCTGTAGCTTACACACAGAGTAAAGTACAAGGTAGAACATGCGTGAATATGTGCAGATTTGCTTGTGAATTTGTATTTTCCCTATTTGTAATCTTTCCTGTACCCTGGTTTTTAGCCTGGGAATGCCTTAGCACAAGATCTACATATAGGAATCACTCTTTGTCTTCTATTTAAGAAGTGAGACACACTGGTAACTTGTTAACAACAGCTAAATGAGAGTTATTTTTGGTTCATAGTACCAAAGTCTGGTATTCCTCCAAAAGCATGGTATTCCTTCAGTAACTTAATATGCTAAATAATATGATTTAATATTATCGTAGTATATAATTAAAGTCTTTTTGCTGTTTAAGGAATCTGTGGCAAGATTAATATAGCACTTGCCCAAATTTGTATGTTGTCTTCAGTTGTTATATTCTGGATCTGAAAGCTTCTTAAGCTTCCAGTGAATGAAAAAAAGCCTTTTATTTTAATTGCCCTACTACCTAGATGCAAACACACACTCTCACAGCTGATGTTGAACTATGAGGAGATTGGAAGTTACATTACCTGCTGGATGCTTCAAGGTGCTGGAGTTTCCTCAAGGAAAACTATGTTGAAATAAATTCATATCTCTTGAACTACATTCACTTGGCAAAGCGTGTTTCCTTCTGGGTTGGATGGGGTCCTACAGGATCATTGGATGATTCTAGGCATTTAGAAAGTATGTTTATGTCTGTAACAGAATCAGATAAGTCAGCATTTTCATTGCCAAAACCCTGCTTTTCTTCCAGCATTTCTTACACAGGAACTGGGATAAGATTAAAACTTGCATGACAGGGACTTAGGTGGAAAATGATTCATCTGTGCAATTCAGTGTATCTCTGTAAGAAAATCTCCTTTCATTTCGGTGGTTTTACACTATGCTGTAAATTAGATGAACAGTTGTAACAAATTGGCGTGCACATGTGCTTTTATGTACAAATCTTAACATTTACTTGTATAATGTTTGTTTTCTGGAAGACTTGGGAAGGTGTTAGTTTGGTTCATGAGTACTGACATTCCCTACCTGATCAGCTGTCTCAAATACTGATGTTAAAAAGTGACTTCTAAGTTCCTTGTAGGACTTTCAAGACCTTTTAGGCTGCAGCTTTTACTTGGTTGTTTAGCTACACTATGGATTCCTTTGCCTTGGGAAAACAGAGTATAACAGCAATTTCTTCTGTTCTCTGGTCAAATTGCTTTTGACATTTTTCAAGAGGAAAACATACGACAGATACGTGAAAGTAATAGATTCCTTCAAGTACTCTCATTCTGTTTAATCACTTGCAAAGCAATGTTGCTGCTTCCTTTTATTGGCTGTAAGTCCTGGTTTTTGGGGAGTGGAGTTGAGTTTGAAGCCTTCAGGCTCTATGGAAATATCCTACCTACAATAAACATGCCTCCTAATTTAATCTCCACCTGGTATGTTGACTGCATGGAATGTATCGTGCATGGCAAGCCAAAGTTGATTATTAAGTCCTGGATCTGTGCAGTGTGACAGTGAACTTTATTCTCTTTACAGGCAAGGTGGTTCTGGGAAGCATATTTTCGATCGATGAAAGCAATCGCTCTTGCTACTCTTCAGATTATCAATGACAGAATTTACCCATATGCTGCTATTTCTTATGAGGATTGGAATGATCCCCCAGCTGTGGTAAGCAAATTCGTTTGATTTACTCATAAAACAAATTGTGGGCTTGTTGGTTTTTTCTTCCTTGTATAAAAGGTATGTGCTATGAAACTTGGTAATAATTCTGTGGATGTGTGTTTGTGGATGTGTTGTGTTGGTAACTTGCACAGATGAAGCTCATATATTTTATGACAACTGGCAAAATAACTATAACATTTTATATCCTGATGGTGAAATGCGAACTCTTCCCTTTTGCTATTGCACACACTAAATTGCTTGCTTGTTTATTTATTTCTTTTTCATGCATGCATCCACACACACACTCTTCTTTATTTCTATTGAATTTAGTCTGAGCTTAGTTATCTTAAAAATGATTTAACTGCAGTGGAAATAGTGAAGATCTTAAACGATCTGCAAGGCTCTTTCCTGTAATCCTGATGAAATAGCTAGTTCTTCCTGTGCCTACAATTTTCTCCATGTTATTCCTCCATTATTTCTCTTATAGAGACACTGATGATCAAAGTTTTTCTGGGGAACTTTGTTTTTTCTTTAAAGACAAAGAAGTTTCACTGTTTGAACCCACCTCTGTTAAGAAGAAACACTGGAGTATTAATTAACCTTCTGCACCAAGCAGCTGGTTCTGATTTTTTACTATATAAAAGCCTGCAGATGATTTTCACTCATAATCAGTTAATTTTCTCTGTGTCAAAATATAAAACATAGTTTTGTTTTACTAATAAAACCAAACTTGTTAACTGTTTGGCTTTATGATGGTGTAGAGAGAGTTTCTCTGCAAGCTGGGTAGGAGCGCTCAGGAGTAGAATGTGGTTTACTTTAAACTCTTCATCCCAATAGTATGAACAGTTGCTGACAAAGAGTTAGAAGCTCATTGCTGGCTTTCAGAAGATGATTTTCCATGGCCCAGCCAAAGGCATTAATAATCTATTGTTATAATTGCCTAGAGAGAAAATGTGGCACTTGGCAGTAATTAAGGAAGAAATTAAGCTGCACAACATGTTCTCTACAAGAAGGAGATTAGAACATCTTAATACCTTTAGATGATATTAGCAGAACAAGCACCTTGAAACACCTACTAAAAGGAAGAAAGTAGGTTTGGGGTTACTCAGTCTTTAAAGGATATGCAAAACCATCTTCTCCTGGGTTCTCTCTGTCCATTTCTGGGGAACCCAATCTTACACTGAGCAACAAGCAGGCTCCTTTTTATTCTTTCTTTTTTAATATACACTTGGAAAAAACATTTATATTAGTCATTCAACCTAGAGGATCTTAGGCAAAAGGTTTATGGCCACAGACACGGCAACATACAGAACAGAACTCTGTAACTGTGGAGGAACACGTACCAGGAATACCATGCTAGGGCAGTCCAAGGAGTGGGCAGGAATATTGTATCAGTGTGCAATTGCAAAGAGAAGTTAAAGGCTGACTGCAATTAGACAGGCTGGAGTTGGTCCAGGACGTTGGAGTTAACACCTCGTATTGTGACTCTCTCGTGCCATGAATGGTCAGTTCTTTGGTGGTTTTATGTCTCAGCTGAAAGAATTTGATGCTTATCCTAGACTATGAAAATTGCTTAATATGTGCATGAATTCAATTCTTGCTTCAATATGAAACAGAAATGTCATTAAAAGTTCTTTATGGGCTGTGTAAGCTCCGTATTAGCCAGCAACAGAGAGTGCTTGTGACCGTTTCTCAGAGGGTCAGTTAAAGAAAATAGAATTCAGAGCAGGAATTGTTCAAGGGCAGTTTACATTTGTAGAACAGCAGTACACAATCCTGTAATATCTTTAACTGGGGGTTTTGGTAGCTACTCTGAGCATGTATGAAATTTCCTTCCATCAGCCTCTTTTCTTTTTTGTTTAAGCCAGCTAATGTTGTTTGGGTTTGATCCTTGTTCTTTCATTCAAAGCAAATAACTGGAGCTTTCTCCAATTTATCTTAGGTTTTTAGGGTTTTTTTCTGTGATTGTATTTTATCTCTATGAGGAGAGAGCATGTTGCAGTTGTGGTGTATAGGGGAGCATATTTTTCAGGATTCGGCTAATTTATGACTTCAAGCAATTTAGAGTATAGAATAATTTAGAAATATACAGTATCTATTAGTATTTTTAATAAGTCACAGAACCATAGAATGGTTTGGGTTGGAAAGGACCTTAAGATCATCCAGTTCCAACCTTCCTGCCATGGGCAGGGACACCTCACACTAGACCATGTCACCCGAGGCTTTGTCCAACCTGGCCTTGAACACTGCCAGGGATGGAGCATTCACCACTTCTTTGGGCAACCTGTTCCAGCACCTCAGCACCCTCATAGTAAAGAACTTCTTCCTTATATCTAACCTGAACTTCCCCTGTTGCAGTTTGAACCCATCACCCCTTGTCCTGTCACTACAGTCCCTGATGAAGATTTCATAGTAGTTCTTATTTTAAAATAATTAATTTTTTAAATAGTTGTGCTAGTCAAAATTCCACAGTTGGTCTCTGCCTGTCAGGGGAGTAATGGTGTACTTGAGCCTAACTGTGTTTCTCATCTAAGCTGGTACCTTATGTCCATTCACACCACTGTTACAATTTCTGGTAAGCCTGGATGAAACATTATAGTTGGAAAGCAGGTACATTTGAGGCAGGAGAGGATGCCAGCTGTATCCTCTGACTCTGATAAAACAGAGTAACTAAAGATGACTTGAATGTGTTCCTCATTTACAAGAAAATTGCCATATTCTTCTGTAAATAAACTCCAAGACTGAAGCTTTTATAGAGAATTATTTCAGCTCAGCCCCAGGGCCAGGATATAGGTAACTGTTAAAATGAAGCACCTGCAACTTAACATTAACACAACAGTGAAATGTGTGAGTAACTGGGTGTCATAAGTTCCTGCATTACTGACCAGAGCAGTACCTCCACAGTTTGCCCTGTGTATTCTGCCTTAGACTTAGCTGGATCAGCATCCAGATCTTCCAGCTCTGCTTGTTGTTCCCTGTGATGTTGTGGTCAGTAAGGATTAATGCTCATCTGTATGCTCTTGTTCCTGTTAATATGGTTTAGATAGAAATGTGAAGTTGCAGGAAGAACTTGTAGAAGCTGTTGGCAGATGAACAGAAGGTGCAGAGGTGCAATCACCATTTTAAGGCAAGATGCTTACAGCACAGAGATCCCTGTGCTCTGAATAGTGAGGGTTTGAAAAGGAGAGCATGGATTTGCTTCTGAAATATTTATATAGGAAATGCCAGCTTGAATGGGTTTATGAGCTTACTTCCTAGGACAAATAGACCTTTCTGACAGATAGAAGAGCTTGCTGTCTGTGCAAGATCATTGTGCAGAGGAGGATCCTTAGCTAGAAAGAATCCTTGGCCATGGTTGCTTACCTGCCTTTCTCCTTGGTTTTAGGATTTTTTTTCTTTGAGAGCTTATAGCGGTTAATTTGCTTAATATGTCATTAGGATCCTGAGAAGTAACAGAAGGTTAGTGTCCTGGTTTCTGAATGTTTGCTTCCAATTTTAAGATTCATCATCTGATTTCAGTCTGTTTACTTGGATTTTGTGTAGTACTGCCTGTTGTTATTTCGATTACAGTACGGTGGAATTGAATCTGAGTTAGCAAACACTAGCAAAAGAGATTACAGCCTGTAAGTATGATACATAAAAGAGATTTTTAGGCGCCTCAAACATTCAGTGAAGTTTGTAACAACAGCACCTATGAGAAGGAAGCTTCATCTTTCACAAAGGGCTGCCTCGAGTTTGATGTCACTTCAAAGCAGGACCAGTGGGCACTTATGGCTATTTTCTGAAGCTTTTCTCTTTGCTTTATTTTGAACTCTTGATACTCAGGATTTGACTCTTGATTGCTCAAACTAGGAATACGGACATATCTGCAAACGTAATAACAATTATGTTCTCTTTTCAGCAAAATGACACTGGGTTTTTTGTTGTATCTGAGGGGATGGCTGTTATCTTGGACAGCATGGAAGTAATATTCACTCACTTCAAATCAGTGAGGCATGCTCATGGCTAGGTCTGCATATAGATAAGCCTTATTCCTGTTGCCCAGATATTTCTCAAGTCTTGACATAAAGAAACACCAGCCTACCTTGTGTTGAGTCTGTAGTTTCCCAAGCAGTTTAAACCAGGTACTGTTGCCAAAAGCAGCAGTCCTGCACATTTCTGCAGTTGGATGACAACTTCCTTCTCAATGTGCTACCTTCTTTTTAATTTTCTAATTCACTTGTGAATTGGGAGAGATTTCCTCATGTAAAACTTAAACAGCAAAAGAAAAAAGGTTGGGGGGGGAATGGGAGGGAAGAGGGAGCCGGTGGCTGGAAAGCTGCTTTTTTTGGCGTTAGTTTGGCTTATATTGGCTCAAAATATTACTGAGGCTGTTGCCTGAGTATCTTCACCACCGTGTGGGTACAGCAGCAGTACAGGGTGTTTTTCCAGCAGGAGGGACTATAAGGTAGACAGAAGATAAATGAATATGCAGTTAATTCTATACTTAGTACATTGCTTTGAGGAGCTGATCTGAGCAGTTTTAAGTGTTTGGGTTGACTGAAGACTCTTTGGCTTTTCTATATTGAAAAAAATTTATTCTGAAATGAATTATTTTTCTACTCACTCATTATCCTGTTGAGGAAGTGGAAGACAAGTAGCATACAACATACTAGTATGTTGTGGAATATAGTACAACAAATAGTACAACAATAGTACAACAAAAATGCACTACAAGATATTTCCTCCTTTTATTGAAGAGGGGGCAGATGGTGTTTTCAAGGCTTGAAATTCATTCCTGGACCACTTGAGTCCTTCATCTCAGCCAGTCTTTTGCTGCAAGCATGGGAGTTTAGTGCCTTTTGTATTTCTTGGCTCAGGCATTATCCATTAGGCAGAAGCAATCAGTTACATGCAAGTAAACTAGAAAATGATCACTTCTATGGTGTGCATTGTGATGATTACCAGTTTGGGCTGGATTCGAACTAATGACCAGGGTTTGAGATGTGGTCCGTTATCTTTAATTAAATACTTTGTTATGCTCTAATAGAGGTAATTTACCTACTCACTTGTGCTTCTTTGTAGATTAAATTCTCCTCTTGGTTCGCATCATTCCTTGCCAACATGTGGGTTTCTGAAAAATGAGGAAGACAGGGTTTATCCAAAGTTTTTCAGTTGCTTTTGTTGAAATTCCTTCAAGACTGTTTAGAATGCAGACCTATAAAACATTGAAGGTTTTGTTTGTCAGGGGCTGCTTTTGAGCTTTGACCTTGGATGATACAGACCATAGTTTGAGAATCACTTGAGAATATCACTATGCCGAACAAGTAAACATACCAGATTTCATTTCTGCCAGCAAGGCAGAAAACAGCACCATCCTTTGGTTTAAACTAAACCAGCCAAATTAACTTACTGCAGAAAGTGCCATTCATTTAGCAAACCTTAATAGGATGTTCATTTACACAATACTTCTGCCAGTGACCAGGCAGTTGACACTTGTTAAACAGTTGAACTGTTTCTAAGCTCTTTGACTAGTATTTTGCAGCCCTCAGTCTCCAGATAATGCCACTGTTACAACTGTACTTCCATCCTAGTGCCATTCCTCATCTTCAAAGCATTAAGCAAATATTAACTTTATTTACCTGTAAATGAAAACAAGCTAGCACCTTTCTGGGCAATGCACATCTATTTTTAACATTGGACAATATGAGGTTTCTGTTCCTGCTGTATTTCCAATTACCTTGTGTGATGGTTTGAATCAGCTGGGTGAAATTTTCCTTTATGTGCTATGTTAGAAGATAGGTATTCTTTCTTATGCTAAATCAAGTTCACTTCATCAGTATGTTTTTCCAGTGTTAATATTATGGACAAATTGAGTATACCACATGTATTCAGCTATGACTATTGATATGTCTGTGTCTCTGTGTGAAACCTGATTTAACAGCTGATTCTTTAACTTGCCTGCAGAGATTAGGATTCTTCTCTCACCCAGTGCTAGATAACCTCACAGTTGTCCTATGGTGTGTGGGTAGTATCTAATGTGTAGGTTTAGTTCCATTGTAAATGACAGCCTTTGAGGCATGAACAACAAATTGTTGATTTGGTTGACAGAACCAGAAAGTGGATTTCTTATATGACACTAACCACTTAATACCATTGGGTTTTATTTTCTCTAAGAGCTTTTTGCTTCATCTTTAGCTTAGAAGCAGACACTTAAACACACAAGTGGGAGACATGTTTGTCATCTTAGCAAAGCTGCTTTTGAGATGCACCCAAAGAAAGATTTTGCAGGCCAAGGATGAGAGTCTCATCACTGTTGTTCTTGTTTGTTGCACTGCCTGGTGCCTCCTGTGGCTGCATAACTGTGCAGCTTTACAGTATATAATGGGAGTCATTAACTGCAAAACTTATCAATGTTAACAACAACAGTAGTAAAGATGATGATGATGATAGGGCTTTGTTGCTTTGGCTTCCATAAGTCATCTTTTCAGTACTCCCTGTCTTTTCTGGCTTTGAGAGTATGAAAGGTATTTTAAGCTCCTTTTTCCCAATTCAATTTATGTCATACTCTGGATTTTTAGGGTCAGAAGCTTCTACATTGATTTACACCAGGGGAAAGGGAAAAAAGAAAGAGAGAAAGAAAGAAGGAAAGAAAGAAAGAAAACCCATAAACCCCATGAATCTTATTCCTGGTTCTTTTTCAAATGGTTCAAATATTCTTATTAAAGTTATAATGTTATAATATCCTTATTATTCTTTTTCTTGCAAAAGAATGGCAAGAAAATTGATGGAGGGATTCCAAAAAGCATAAGCATTATGGCAGCTGTAAGAAAGAACTCACTTCTTGATAACTGTCATCTTCTCTCTGCAAATCTATTCTTTTGACACATTATTGAAATCAAGGAGTTGCAGAGAAGAGCCTGAAGCTGAGTGTTTTGTTATAAAAGAATGTGTTCAGCCAATAGATTCTGTCAGAAGGGCTCAGACAGCTGACTAGATTCAAGTGGCTAAAAACAAATACGCTGAATAACTTAGTGTTGTAATTATCTGATGTATTTTGGCAATCAGAATTCACAATTCAGAACAGTATCGGATTGCATCACGCAAGAAGGAACATGTAGAAACTCATGTGTGCCTTGTAGCTAAATTCGGGGTTTGAGAATGGTTTATAGTCTTCATCAGAACATGACGTGGTGGCCACTGCAACTTGGCTTGTGATTTTGCAGTGTAAGCACTATGGTTGGTTCTGGAGAAGGGTTAATTCCTTTGGTTTTGCCTTATGACCACTTGAGGATGGGAAGCATGATGAAATACTTTCTCAAAGTGTTCAATAGAAACTTATCATGAATAATTGGAGCAAAATAGAATAAATCAAGGCTTTTTTTTTTTTTTGGCCTGGTAATTCATAATTGAAACCACATTGAGGTTAGGTTGATATTCAGAACAAACCAGCTGAAAAAGCCTTACCCACAGAGGCAGGGGATCTCTCTCTGTTTTGCTTAGATGTATAGAAATGCTTAGCTACTGTTTAAGTTCAACACGCTGTTGTCCTTACCTCTGTGCTTTTAAAAGACAGTGAGTTGTTGTTGCTCAGACTGTGTGGTTTCACTAATATGTGGTTATAACAAGCAGTCTAGTTATTGAGCGTAAAACAGGGAGGAGAGCCCCACTGTCCTGTTCTTGGGAGCAGTGGAAGTCCATTATTCTAAAGTGTTGCTGCTGAGTTTTCTCATGAGATGTTAGCTGGGAAGTTCTTGACTGTTTTCTGTAATAATGGGACAGCCTTACACAGTCTGGTTTTCCTAGACCATTCTGGGATGCAGTTTGTAATGTGTCTGTTGTGTCTTTCTCCAAGCCTCTTTCAATGGTACTCAGTGTACACCCAAGTAATTTTTGGGATAGGACCCTGTGTTATGTCTGGTAGCTTGCCAATACGTTTGAGGCTCTGTAGCATTTATTATGATTGGCCAGTTCTCAGGCCAGTTTTGTTCATTGATGTCCTGAAGCTCCCATCTATCTCACTTCTGTAGCCTGCTGAGAACAGTCTGTTTAGAACTTCTCTGCTAACTTGAACCCAAGACTCCACGTCGAGTCCAACCTTAAGCATCCCACATACTGAGAATGCAGCTCCCTTGATACCTTGTCCTTAATGTATTAGCTCTTCCTAAAATAGAATCCAGTTGGTTTTAATGACCAAGAGGTAGGGCAATATTTGATGTATCTATAGTAAAGATAATATGCCCTATTTCTACGGTATTATTAGACATGCACACTAGTGGATAGCGTGCACAAGACAGCTGTAGCAGTCTGAATCCTTCCTCGTATATGTACCCATTCCTGAATTCTTCTTTCTCCTCAACTTCAGGCTATACTAAGTTCTCACTGCCATTCAGGTCCTACAACTTAGGATTTTCATGTGAACTGCAAAATGCTGTCAGATGAGCGAGACCGTAAGAACTAAGTGACATGAGATTACTCTTAGGAAACTGGCATTTGAACTTGATCCTTTTTGCCTATAAAAACAACCTATTAATCTTAGATTAATTACCCTGGCTCTTCTAATGATATTAGCGAGACTGAGTGGTTGTCTTATCCATAGCTGAGTGTCAGCACTTTGTCAAAGAAGGGTGATGAATGATCAATCCACTGTTGCTGTTTGCTCTTCTCTCTGAAAGTTCCTGTGACTGTTAATGGGACTAGAGCAAATGTTCCTTCACCACTTGGTTTCTTGAGCAGTGACTGGGAGAACCCATCCCTATGTCGTTATCCACTTCATGCTTTGCTGCTTAATAGAGATTTAATTAGGTTGCTGTTGAATTAATCCCCTGTATGGTTGTTTTTCCCAAGCAGAAATCTGGAAGACTTTAAGAAATTATGGAGGCTTGAATTTGCCTGATTTCCTGCAGAAAGTGGGGTCAATAGGTCTCAGACTGTAGACACACTCTTCAGGCAGGCAGCAGGGGGTTGGCTCTTAATGGCACTTGAGAGATGCTTAATTGCCTTTTTGAAATGTTTTGCTCAAGTGAGAGGTATGGTTCTCCCGTGCATTAGTGTGTGTCTACAGGCTTTTCGCTCTTGCTATCACCCTTTAGTAGGTGCACGAGCAAAAATACCTCAAAAGTTGCCTTAGATTTCCTAAGTTATAACCAGCAAGGGAGGATTTTCATTCCTTTCTGAAAGTAGTAAAAGTTGGAATTTCAGTAATGTACCTTAAACTTAAGGTTTTAAGAGAAAGCATGATAAATACTTTAGGCAGATGTGTTTTTTTTCCTGTAAGTAACTAAAATACTCTTTAATAACAGAGAATCATAGAATCATAGAATAGTTAGGGTTGGAAAGGACCTTAAGATCATCTAGTTCCAACCCCCAAGGATTAATCCTTTTCCAAAGGTATTATAGCAAGTAATTTGTTAGGAAATGCTGTTGCCAGAGAGAAAAAGTAACCAGAAAACCTTCAAGTGGGAGCCATTAATTTAGGTGGCAATACTTGCCCGTAGTAAATAAAGTATTGTCCATAGAGTACCAGTTACTACTCCTTGTAGGGCAGAAACACAAGATTTTCTTGGCGCTCTGAGTATGATGTTAAACCTCTCCTTCAAGTATTAATGAAGAGAGGTTTCTGAAAGTTGTTTTAAGCTGCTCAACATTACAAGAGTCATTTGGGTAACAGCAGTCTTGGGGTGGGGGTTGTATGGAAAGGAGTCTGTAATGTTTTAATGAGGTGGATTATGCTCTGGTAGCATTTATGTTGTGATTTGCTGGAGCAAAGTCAGAGGGCTGTCCCCATCTGCCACCAGTCATCTTGTAGAATTAGCAAAAGGATGTGTAATAGATTTAATTTTAGAAAATGTATTACTCTGAAAGCAGGTTTGTCTCTTCACGTATCAACTGCTGAAGTAATGGGTATATTCTCTTCATCAGGAACTGTAGCGATAGAACAAGGGGTGATGGGTTTAAACTGAAGCAGGGGAAATTCAAGACCACGTTGGATAGAGTCTTGGGTGATGGAGTCTACTGTGAGGCATCCCTGCCCATGGCAGGGGGGTCAGAACTAGGTGATCTTAAGGTCCTTTCCATCCCTAATTATTCTATGATGTATTTTCTGAATTGCTGAGTGTAGTCCTCTGCTGTCCCAGGTAGCCAATGTCCTTTTTGTGAACCTAAGTTCTGCGTTGTACTGTTAGTATTTCTACATTATCCTATTACTCCTCTTGAATAAAAACCAGAACTTCATGTTTTCCATTAGGAAGCTCACAAATAGTTTATGTTGAATGTTACTTGTACCAGACCTGATAAAGTATGTGTAGCTGAATACTACTCCATCTTTCCAACTATTTCAGGAAGTCTGCTAAAAGGTATTACTCCTACGGACAAATCCTTGCCTGGAACGTACCTTTAGACCATCCTGGATAAAACAGCATGCCAGTGCTGTGCTTAACTTTAAGCATCTTTTCCACCTCATGTATTTATCCCCCCCTTCAGTGTTGCTGTGTTTGTAGAAGGAAATTCATATTCCCATCATATTTTTTTTCTCCTTTACCAAAATGGTCAAAAAGTTATGATCTCTTTTTAGTAAATAGGCTCTCTATTCTTCTTGTCCTTGAAGTTACTCTAGTTGGAGGTGTCTAACCACTAAACATGAGGAAGGTGATTGCTGGGTCTACAAAGTAACCCAAAAACTAAATAAATGGAAAATTGCAGAGTTTATTTCCTGCTAATATGAGCAGATAACTTTAAGTCTATAAAACTTGCTTTGCCTCTGGTACAAACAAGCTTGTGGTATGAGTTTAACTGGAGAGTCTTGCAGTATTTCTGTAAACTGCTGGCAGTTCCTAACCTCTTCTGAGTGTTCATAGTTTTTACAGGCTGGGATTCAAGACTTCCCTTCAAAACAGCATCACTCAGTTTCTGCTTTCCCAGCTCTCCTTTTCACCTCGTCCCAAAAGGTCTTGTTTTTCCCCTTTGCTTCTCTCTCCGACCCCTGCTTGGAACGTCAGCTGGAATGGAAAAGTTGAGACTGAAATGCCGGCGCTTTCATTCCTGTCGAATGGTCCCTTCACTGCTTCCTCCCCCATGTTGTCAGCTCCAAAGGAGGTTGGCACATTCAGTGAGAATTTAGTTGTCTGTCTTGTCTTTTGCCAGCTGAGCTGGCTTCCTTATACTGGCAGTATATTGAAGTAAGACCTTTTAAAGTCTTAAAAGGGATGGCTTAGTTAAAATTCATGAGGAGTAGATATCTCTCATCTTTGCATCTCATGCCTTCTTTATTTTGTTTAATGTAATAGGTGTTTTTTTCCACCATTGAACAAACACAGTTTTGTGGAACCAATACATTATTCTTCTTGATGCCTGCTTTTGCCTTTTTGCTTGGGTGCATGTTTTATGCCAGGTTTATGGTTTTGCTCCTTTGGTTTTGTTGTTTACTCTTTTTTGCTTTTGAAATGGTGCTGATTAAGTTTCTCTTGGTTTTTTTGAGTCCTGACTGTAAATATGAATGTCTTGGAATAGTGACTAGTAAATGAGAATTGAGTCATGCTAACTGGGCTCAAAATACACCTTGTTTTTCCTTCTCCATAAATCTGTCTGCCTTTTCCACTTGATTTACCTAAAACCTCTCTTGTTTGCAACATTACAACTAAGCAAAAATGAAAATTGAAATAAGAAATAGATTGGAATAAAGGTTTGGAGAACTCAACCTGCTTTGTCTGAGCAAATTCCAAATCCGATGGTTAGACCCTGACTACATGAATTGTAGTAATGTAATAAATCCCTAATGTAATAAATACTCCCTACTGTGATAAGTCACTTTAATCAAATTGGTTGCCTGTTTTCTTGTTTTCCTTCACAGAAATGGAGCAGTGTGAGCAACCCACTCTTCCTCCCACTGATCCCACCTCAGTCCCAAGGATTCACAGCCATAGTTCTCACCTATGACCGGGTGGAGAGCCTTTTCCGAGTCATCACAGAGGTGTCTAAAGTGCCTAGTCTATCCAAATTGTTAGTTGTGTGGAACAACCAGAATAAGAATCCACCAGAAGGTAAGACCCCATGGTAGGTGTGCTGGAGGAGAGCGAATCTCGTGGTAGCATGCTTATTTTCACATGTTACAGAGTGACCCCTCTTCTAGTTAATGTGTCTTTGAAAAGTGTTTCATGGTTACTTCCAAAATAATAAACTTGGAATTTTCTTTTAGTGAGAAAAGCCAAAGCAGATGAAAAGGAAGAAAGGATTCCAGTGGTTGTGCTGCCAACTTAAAATCGTAGAATGGTTTGGGTTGGAAGGGACCTTAAAGCTCCTCCAGCTCCAACCCCCTGCCACGGGCAGGGACACCTTCCACCAGAGCAGGTTGCTCCAAGCCCCTGTGTCCAACCTGGCCTTGAACACTGCCAGGGATGGGGCAGCCACAGCTTCTCTGGGCACCCTGTGCCAGCGCCTCAGCACCTTTACAGGGAAGAATTTGTTCCTAATATCCAGTCTAGATCTCCCCTCTTTCAGTTCAAGGCCGTTCCCCCTAGTCCTGTTACTACATGCCCTTGTAAAAAGTCCCTCTCCAGATTCCTTGTAGATGCTCTACATATGAATCTGTCATTCTAATCTGTGTGGTGGTTTTGTGGGACAAGAAATGTTGTCTGCTAGGAAGGCATGTTCAAAAAGATGCTAGATTGTGGATTCTTCTGTCTGTAGTGAACAAAGCATGTCGTTAGGACTCCTCACTTTGTCATTCTCTTTTCAGAAGCTTCAGCTGCTGCAGCTTTCCACTCTTGGAACTTAGCTATTCTGCATAGCTGCAAGATACAATGTAAAAATTAATCTCTGACCACTAGTCTCAATTTACCATCTTCTAACTGCTTCTCAGAGCCAAGCTATTGCTGCCATTCACTTGGATCATTTGCCATTTTGGCAACTTGCTCCAGTTTAAAGCAGAGGAGCTTTATTGTTTGCTTTAAAGAGAGTCCTGTAATACTGCACTGCAAAACACCTCAAGTTTAGTGGTTTATTCAGTGTTTTGCAATCCTTTAGAGTGAGAAGTGTTGCAAATTGATGATAGCTGGAATTTTTGCAGTAAGAAGGGTTTTTTTTTTTATTCCTAAAAGCCAAAATGCTCTAGTGTTATATTCTGTTATGTGAGCACTGAATGTGGGTGGATTTCACCCAGATGGATTGTTTCCACATTTCTCTTGAGTGAGTCTGAGATACAGGAGAGTCAAAGGAAATAAATCATTAGAATGATTTTTTTTTCTTAAATCATTCTATTAATGTTGCATTTAGAAATTCTTGAAAATTATAGGGTGTTTAATTTGTTACCATGAAGTCATAAACTAGTTAAAAAACCCCACAACAATGAAAACCCAACAAACTTTGCCTGTAGAGCTTAAAACTGTGGATTTGAGAGCACAGTTGAAAGCAGTTTTGCCCTTACATTATGCTAAGCATTGCATTGAAGCAAATAATTATTTGTTTCTAGTGTCCCTTTATTGCTGTTATAACCATTGTAATCTCTTGGCCTATGGCTAGAGAGGTCAGTTTGATTAAATGAACTTGTTTTATTCCAGATCCATGCAGGGCATTCCACTTGGCTCTTCAGCCAGTCTCTCGTTCAGTCTGTCTATTAGTGATCCTAATCCTTGGACTTCAAAGCTTCTGCTGTTTATAGCCTGTTAAAGCCAGGAAGTTTCTGATGGATTAGAGCAAGGAATGAGTTTGAAGTTTGTAATGTGCACCACTGTCACTGATAAAGTCTGGTTTATTACCCTACAGTAGTATCTGCTCTTTTATGGCTATTCACTTTTAATTGGTTATAGTAAAGCTGAGGTGCTTAACCTCCTAGAGCATCAAGTGCTGTATTTCCTGGTCCTTTCCATGTAAGGGGCACAGTTGGGTACAAAAGCAGATCTTGGCTTTTGTTATTGCAACCGTTTTGTGCATTTGGTTTGTTTTGCATGTGTAAGTGGGAGGGTGGTGAAGGACATCCAGGTTGTCTTCCTTAGTGATTATGTGCAGTAAACTGAGAAGTGGATTTAGGTCTCCTGAGATGTAGCTGGCATAGTGCCACACAAATATGACGTGTGGCTGCTCCTTTCCTTCCTCTGTCAACACCAGAAATACATTAGAACTGAAAATGACATTGTTATCAAAGCAATACGTGTTGGAAATAGAGGGAATTCGTCCCTAGGAATAGAAAGTTTTGAAGTGCATCCAATTATCATTGATTTTGGGAGGTTAGTTTATTTACTTATTTATTTTAAAAATGAAAGCTTATGTACTTTTAATAATGCCTTTACGTAATGCAAGTCAGCAAACACAGGACTTGAGAGGAAAATGGCATAAAAATATTCTCTTCTAAATACTATACAAACCCTAAGATGCTGTACCCCTCAAATGTGCCATTCCATAAGATAAAAATCCTTTTTTGCTTTTTGTCAGCATTTAGTGCTGTATTTGTCAGCATGACAAATACTCTTCTCTTGTGGCTCAAGGCCAGGTTGGACACAGGGGCTTGGAGCAACCTGATCTAGTGGAAGGTGTCCCTGCCCGTGGCTGGGGTTGGAACTGGATGAGCTTTAAGGTTCCTTCCAACCCAAACCATTTTAGGATTCTATGAAAACACTTCCAGATATGTATGTTTTCTGGTTGTATATCCATTATTTTGTATCTTTAGAAACTGGGTACCCAGAGATGAAGTCTTCACCATCACTCAGTAACTCAGCTTCAGGGCAAGGAAGTGATTCAGGAAGGTCCTGTGCTTTGGCCTCTATTTTGCTTAGTTGAATACACCACCTTCCCATAATTTCTATATAGGTACATGTAAGGGGTGGAAACTTTACTGTGTATTTCGAGGTCTTTGTTGAGTCTGTGTGCCAAAGTAGGAACGTTGTGCTTTGCGTGAGACCGGAAACCAAGGGTCTAATCTTTTGGTTTTGAACTCAAAATATGAGCAATGTCTTAAAGAAGATAAATATAACAGGAACAGATGAATCTATGAGCAGCACAGATACCTTGTAGAAACATTGTGAAACTTTGAGTGATTATGATGGTAAAAATCACAGGGTTGGAAAGGACCTTAAGATCATCTAGTTCCAACCCCTCTGCCGTGGGCAAGGATGCTTCACACTAGACCATGTCACTGGATCTTATAGATGAAATAGCAGAGAGAAAATACAAAATATAGTGATGATTTTGATCTGGAATCTTAAAGCTTTGTATAACGAACTTAAGCACTCTCTGGATTCAGGGGGTGTGATCTCTGCTCTGTGTGTTTGGCTGAATTTTGCTATAGAGTATGCAAGAATCCTGTCAACTCAACAGTTAAACTGTCAGCAGACCCATGACTGTATAATATTTATAAAAAGATTAAATGCTCTGCATTACTCTGCATCCAGGGAAAGAAATACCATGGTCCAGGTGCCTGCTGCTGGGAATATTAGTGTAGACAGGATGTTTTTCATTGTCTCCATCAGCCAAATACTTTTACCCTTTCATTTGCAGTTGGCTAAATGGCTAGTTCTGAAATTCAAGAAAATAGTCTGTGATAGAAATTTCCACCAACGTTTCATTGTGTTTGTTTCAGACAATAGAAGAAACTATTTTGTCTACTGCATGAGTGGTACAAAAATGTCTAAATAGTAAATAGTTAGTAAATACTCGGCAAACTCCAAATCATTTAGCATGATTCCTTTTTAGGTTCAGAGTTACAGAAATGAAAAGTATGTTTTAAAGAATCTGTACTTTCTGTGTAGTTCTGTCGGTGGTTTCTGGAGCTGAGTTGTTGGTACACTTGGAATCAGATACAGGCTATAAGGTTTATGGGTATTACTGCAATAATCATCTTTGTATTAAAGTTTGATAGTGTTAAAGGATGACACTGATCTGAAACACTAGGGATAGGGAACCTGAGCATTAGGAACATTTTACAATGTTATTTCACAAGGAAGTCTAGAAATTTACCTTAACAAACCCAGCTTAACAGAACTGGACTTTAAATACTGCCCTAGAAACCAGTATTCTGGTTTGTTTTGTATATGAGGAATTCTGTGCATTACTGCAGATCAATACAAACATTGTAATGGAAGTAGAAAGCACCTGATCTGAGCAGATAGTTCTAAGTTGAAGCAGTTGAAATGCCTGGATAGATTTTTTTTCTTTCAGTCAGCCATTATTGAAGGAATTCTGGTAGTAAATAGATGTAATATAGAGTAATGGAATGGTTTGGATTGGAAGGGAACTTAAAGCTCATCTAGTTCCAACCCTCTGCCACAGGCAGAGACACCTTCCACTAGAGCAGAGATGCTTGATGATGTTTCTGACGGTGTTTTGAAACTTCAGATTCCAGCTAAGTTCTGCCATTCAGCTTTTGATACTGCAGCAGTACTGGTTAGGCTTTCATCATCCATGTTCAGTTAGCTGAATTTGTACAGGTTACTACAGACCAACTAGAATCAAATCAAAGAGTTGATAAAAGATCAGGTAAGAGAGCTAAGCACGGTGTATGGGATTCTCTGCAACTGAGATACGCACAGACAAGCATGTTTAGAGATGTTTTCTGCCAGGGTTTTTATTGATCGTAGTCAACCTTACACTACTTCTGGCAAGGTTTTTCCTTATTATAGTTCTACATGGGCTCTACAGAAGTTGTGGGAGGTCAGAGCTTAACATGCATTATTACTTTGGTGCCAGGTTATGAGTAGTCATGAGATATTCCTACCTGTTGTTACTGAGGAAGTAAACCAGGAAAAGCATGTTTGTATGAATCATCAAAATGCCATTGTTTTACCCAATAAGTGGATCTTTTTAAATTTTAATTTTAAGTTGTCATATTGCTCCTAATACTGTCAATCATTCAGTTCTTGCCATGAAGAGTGGACACTATATTTCCAGATCCTCCTCATTCTTACCTGCTACTTCCAATTGCAGATGCAACAAGCCATCTGCATTCAAGTATCACTTCCTATTTTTGAACTTGATACTGCTTAGAATGGGTGTCCAAAGAATCTTGGGTAGCTCTGTACAGCAGCTGTATTGATTCTCACTTTCCTGAGGTTGAATGTTGAAACTGGGGCCCCCAACACAAGAGGGATGTGGAACTGTTGGAGCGAGGGCTGGAGCAGCTCTGCTCTGGAGCCAGGCTGAGAGAGCTGGGCTGGGTCAGCCTGGAGAAGAGAAGGCATGTTTAGAGGATGGATTTTTTTTCTGCTCTTCTAAATGTGAGTGGGTTAAATGGGAATATAATTATGAGACGTTTTTGATCCTGCAGTTTGGGGAAATCATCTTGGAATCACGCTTGGAAAATTTGCTGTGAGATAGGGACTTGCAGCACTTCCTGGTGAGACTGTGGGCTGGCCAGATATGCAGCCATGTACATGGTTGTTAGGGATTGTAAGCCCATTAGAAGTGGAAGCTGCTTTTGGCAAAGCTGGGAAACTGCCAACTTTGTGTTTAGAAGACCACATACTGTTTTCTGTGGGCAGCTCCTGCAATCAGTCCTAAATAGCACAGTGCCAAGAATGTCCTGAGCCTTGTTGCCAAAGAGCAAGTGTAAGTGTTATTCAAACACTCTTCTCTCATAATTATTTCAGTATGATGTGCAATTGGAGGTGCCTGTCCTTCTCTGTGTATGCATAGTCATTTATACACTCCAGAGAGCTTTATTTTCTTATTCTACCTCTGTCATCTTCTGCATCACGGAAAGTCCTCACTGGTTTTGGAAGAAATGAGGATAATTCCCAGTCCAATCAAGCTTTTTTCTTTTGTGTCATAGAATCATACACTAGTTTGGGTTGGAAGGGACCTTAAAGCTCATCTAGTTCCAGTCCCCATGGGCAGGGATACCTCCCTCTAGAAGAGGTTGCTCCAAGCCCCGTCCAACCTGGCCTTGCTTAAAGGCCAACCCTTTCCAACCTATGGGGTTCTCATCCCATCTTTATGACTTCATCTACCTTCTCGTCTGGGCTTCTTTTGTCTTTGTAATAGTCTGTTAAATGATGTGGTGCCCACTTTACTCTGGTTATAAGAAATCTTACTAAACTGAAACCTTTCCCCATATGTTTTGCTAGTGCTGAGGTTTCTCATTACTTTCCAAGCGGTATCTGAAAAGAGCATGAGTATCTATGAGAGCGTGGTCTTCTAGAAGTGGCAGACTCTGTGTCTGACTTCACTTTAAGCCACATTCCTCCTACGTGTAGAAGTGTATCCACTTTTCTTTTATGTTCCTTTAAAGTAAGTGTAGACAGTTTTAACCTTCCCAATGGATTATAAAACTTTGACTTCTGAAGTAGCTGTTGTCTCTTTTGTTTTATTGACAACATATTTCTTCTGGACTTCCTGCAGCAAGGCTAATTTTGAACACTTGGAACCTGCTTTGTGATAGTCATTTTTGCCCAGGCTACCACAGTGGTTACCAAGATGTTGTTGTGTCATGACATGACATTTTCCCTCCCCATGGCAAGGGGTTGGAACTGGGTGATCTTTAAGGTCCCTTCCAACCCAAACCATTCTGTGATTTTATGACATCTCCCATGTGCTTTCATCTCTGTAGGTACAGCAACCTTCAATATCAGGTCAGCCTCTAAGCATGCTGCAAGTAGTCTTATGCTTTCATTTTGCATGCTGCAGAGTAAATGGTACCCTAATGTCTTACTCAAAGTTTCTCCAAACTGATGGTATTTTACATTGATTAATTTAAGTCCAAATTCAGAAACTCTGTATCATGTTTCTCAGGAACATACCTTTTTTTTCAGAACTGGTCATTTTGAAGGACTTTCCAAGCCCTTAGTAAATCACGTGGATTTAACAGGATTTGCTGACATCTGAGAGGCATGCTGATGAGAATTAGATTACATCTTCATTTTTCATACACTTTTCATTACCTTTCCTTCTGTTTCCACATTTTTATGCAAGTGGCATGTCTGTTAGTAAGCTGTCAAACAGTGGATTTTCCTAAGAGCTAGAACTTTAAAGTGTCCATGCTTGCTTGCTTGCTTTCCAAATCACTATTTTTCAAGCCTAGTGACTTTTTAGTGTATGCCTGCACTGAAATAAGATCTTTGTTGCAGTTTGGTTCTCTTCTTCTTATGTGGAGCAGATGTGTTAACATGTATAAAATGGTAAATTTTGCTGGTACTTATAAATACAAATTTACAAATGCACACATAGCTGTGGCAAGTTTGAATGCTACCAAAACCCTTCTGACAGTATTTTGGGCATCTAGCAGGCTGCTTAAAATTACTTCATACCAATACTGGGATTATAACTCAATAATTATAAGCTATTAGCCAAAGGTATTTAAGAGCTTGCATATGTTAAACAGTCTACATTATGAGGCCATGATATGTTGTCTTTGTGAGGTACCTGTAACTGTCTTGTAACTATGGATACTTGCATGTTGTATGGTGGACCAGTGAGAGATCAGTGAGTTAACCTGAAAGTAATTTGCAATAGATGGTTCCAGTCATCCAGCGTTACTGCCTCCTGAGGTTAGGATGAAATGGTGGAAGGTGAAAACAATAAAGGTGTGAGATGAAAATTCTGGAATTCTGCTGGAATCACCATTCCAGGTTATGGTTCAAGCACAGGATTTCAAAGACCTCACAATGCTGAGAATAAAATGAGGGAATGTACTCTAACTGGAATCCACGGCTCTTGAACAGCTCTGTTGTGGCCCCAAGGCAGTTGCTGTATCTCCCCAGCTGCTGGCTGTCTGTGACTTCCATTGGAGCACATCAGTAATGTGATTGAACCCTTCCAACTGGATTCAGTATCACAAGCCACTCAAGCGTGCGTTGATTTTTGGGTTGATGCCTCTTACCTTCTACTAGAAGAAAAAGAGGTGAGTAAAAGAGGACAAGAACCTGCATACATGTCAAATACAGGCCATGGTCTGCAAGACCACCCAGATAAAGGTGGATTTTCCAGGCCCTTTTTCAATATCATACGAAATAACTCAGGGTAGGAAACAGAATACAGATTTTACCAGTAAATATCACTCTGTATTTCTTCTCCTTTCTTTTGGCCACCCATGCATGCCAATCCTTCTTTCTAAAATTCAGCTCCAAGAAAAACTGACTTTTGAAGACTCTTACTGTGGTTTGGAAATACTGCTTTGTTTTCTCAGTAAAGCAGTATTTGGACTCTGGTGTCCTTAAGCAGTGTGCAATTCTGTGTTTCTTTGGATTTTGTGTGAGCTTTTAAATCTGAGAGACCCAGTGGCAATGAGGATGTGGACACTCATTCCTGGGAGCGAGTTTTACTTGTATGTGTTGGAATGAAGCAGCAGTTCTTCTTTGGTAGTAACTCCCTAGTGCAACAGATTGACAGTGGAAAGAGGATAAAGCTGTCTTGGAAGCAGACCTAATTCTGGGTTATTATGGGATTGGAAGTGTGTGTGTATAACTGTGTAATTTTTTAACTCATTTGGCTTTGGGGTTGTCTGTCATCCAGCATTTCCTCGATCCTTCTGCTGAGAACACCTCCACAATTTGATTATATATTGTTGTTGATAAGCTTAACCCATTTTCTCAGGTTAGGATTTCCCTTATCTCAGCCCTTACAGTGGCTTTTTTCATTGACACCAATTTTACCTTCCTCTTTTCATTCTGAAAAAACACAGGTATAAATCCTATTTCCTTGTGCTGTCTTCTGAACTTGTGTATTCATTCTCTGTGTCCTAGTAGTTTACATTTAAGCTTCCTATTCTCATCCTCATGACAGTCAACAATCTTGCTGTTCATAGAGTTTGAGGCAGAAGGGGCAGTCAGATTATCTGGGTTGACCTGGAAGTTTTGAGTCACCACATCACAGAATCAGCTAGCTTGGAAAAGACCTTTAAGACCATCCTTTCCTTTCAATCCAGCGACTACTAACTTGAGTGCATCTTCTATTTTAATACCCAGTCTTGTTGAAAGCCAAGATGTTCAAAATCAACTGCTGTCCTTGGTAACTTCTTCCAGAGGTTAACCACTGTTACTATTAAAAATGCCTGCCTTATTTATACTTTGAATTTGCCTGGTTTTAGATTCCAGTCATAGTTTTTTGTTATGTCTTTCTCAAGCTAGTTGAACATATGTGGCATTTTTCATCTTGTGTAGGTACTTGTACATGTTAATCAAATCTTCTTTTTGTTCCTTCTTTTAGTAAGGTAAACAGATTGATCTCCAAGTTCCACCATAAGGCATTTTCTCCTGCCCTCAAATATCTTATGTGGTTCTTTCCTGCACCATTTCCAGTGTTTTAACATGCTTGGAAAAATACAAACACCAGAATCAAACAGTATTCTAGTATCTATGTGGCTATGTCTGCATACAGGGAAAATTGCTCTCCACTCTCCCCCCATTTCTTACTACTTACCATCTGTATATGCAAAAAATATCTTAATCCATTTTGCCCCAGCAGCATGCAGAGAACTAATGTCCACTCTGACCCCTTAATCGTTTTCAGGAGGGAAAAAGTTGCCTTGGTCCTAGTGTTCAACTGTGCGTCGAGTTGTGTCAGGCTGTCTTCTTGTTCACCTAAAGAGTTGCAGCTCTCTCAGCCTTCCCTCATAGGAGAGATGCTCCAGTACCTTCTTCATCTTCATGGCTCTTTGCTGGATTCTCTCCAGTATGTCCATGTCTCTCATGCCAAGGAGGCCACAACTGGACACAGTACTCCAGGGGTGGCCTCACCAGTACTGAGTAGAGGGGAAGGATCACCTCCCTCAAGGTGTATCCTTATACATGTTTTCACTTGACTCTGAGAACAACTTATAAATTCTCTGAGTGGTCGCTTTGTAGTTAATAAAATTTGTAGTTAATAAAAAGTGTAGTATAATAAAATTTATTTTTCTCAGCATTTGATAGAATTAATATTCCTCTTCAGATTGTTTATGACTGTAGGCTTGCAGCTAGTGATTGTGCACTGCTGCTTCAGGGCCTTGGAGCAACCTGATCTAGGGGAAGGTGTCCCTGCCCATGGCAGGGGCTTGGAACTGGATGAGCTTTAAGGTCCCTTCCAACACAAACCAGGCTGGGATTCTGGCCATTAAGAAGCTTTTGTTTAAGATGTGAAGAAATAAAGAGTAAAGAGAAGCTAAGACAGATGTGCAGGCTTGTTCAGAAGTATAATACTGCCTTTTATTTCTGATCATTTTTCTCTCTAGAATCCCTCTGGCCAAAGATTCGTGTTCCCTTGAAAGTCGTTAGGACTGCAGAAAACAAGCTCAGTAACCGCTTCTTCCCCTATGATGAGATTGAAACAGAGGCAGTGTTGGCTATTGATGATGATATCATTATGCTAACCTCAGATGAACTCCAGTTTGGCTACGAGGTAAGAGAACCTTTTTTGTGTCTCTTGGGCTGCCCTCTTCGACATTGCATGTGTGTATAAAGTGGAGCAATCACTGCAGAGTCCGCTGATTCATACTGTTGTCTCTCTCTTTACTGTAACAGTTCAATGCTGACTGAAGTATTTTTACAGATAGTCATTACTTTATGGAAAAAATTGCCAGCTAACAGAAAATTTTCAGGAACTGGCACAATAGTGCCAAGAGACTCCAGAAAATGTTGTGTAATTGCTGTAATGGGAACAGTGTGGAGGCTGAATTGCATTCTTCTCATCAGTTTCAAAGCATTTTCAGACAAATCACAAGTGCTGTCCAAGTTAATGTGTCTTGATGGACAAGACAAGTTTCAGAGATTAAGTGTTGGGAACAGAGGAGGCCTCTTGAGGACATGCCGAAGTAAGGTGGAGTGCAGTGAAGAGAGGAGCTGAAGAATGTCAAGGAGGGGACGCATGTATCATCTGCTTGAAATGGCAAAGCTTCAACAGCTGCTGTTGTAATGAGGGTTTGTCCAAATCAGTAACCATGGCAGTAAAAAGAGGTTGACAGTCTCCATTGGCATTTGAGTTGTTTGTTAAAAAGTACACTTACTTAAAAGCAACACTCTTGTTTTTCTTCCAAACCTTTGCTTTGAATGAGTTGATTTTTGTCTTCATTTGTATTTGACCTTATTGCACAGTCCATAATCTGACATTACTGTTACATGTGTGTATTTAAGGCAAACATGCTATATTTGTAAATAAATCAGAAACATTAGAAAATGTAATGTCATATTTTAAGAAAGGTTTGAGTTATTCAGTCACTCCTGTACCTGCAGTACCAAGAGTAAAACAGTTCTGGGCTTCATACATGAGTGCCAGAACACACAACTATTACCTAAATTGAGTGAAATAATGAGAACCACTTTTCTAGGGGGCAGAGACCAAACTAAATGGGATAGTTGTCTCGTTTTTAACAATCTTAACTGCAGTTGTTAACACAAGAAGATATTTTTTCAGAGATGTTGGAAGTATTTCTTTAAGGTAAATACGTATGTGATAAAATATGGCTCTTTCTCCCTCTCAAGTGAAAGAAGCTGTTAGCAAGTAACGAGCTTTGGCCTCCAGAAATGACTTGTGGTAATGTAGGTATGCTGATGTAACAACGAAGATGTTAAGTAGTGGAGACAGAGGTTTAATCTATCATGTGTGTCTCCAGAAAGGAAATAATTCCCTTGCCAGGTTAAGAGTAACAGGTTAGAACATGAAGTGTGAAAGATGAAATGAGAAGACAACTGAAGGAAGGGGTTTTGGCCTCATATGCCTTCTCTGTACTTTGTTGTCTACACTGAATGTTTTAAGCACTGCATTGCAACAGCAAAGCAATCAAGTGTTGGCAGTTCTGCAAGCTGACTTATTTTTGTCTGTGTTGGTGCTTCTAACTACTAGTTTTCAGGGTGAACTGATGGGATGAAAGATAGCAAAGCCATAACGTGCATGCTGTGTAAATCCTGGCTCCATTTGCAGTTTGATTCTCATTTTCATCGAGCTGTCTCCAAGTAAATAGAAGTAAGTTCTCTAAAAACCTAAGTGACTGTGTAAGTAGTTCCAAATGAACCTCTGCTACTGGCAAAACAGGCGTGAAGGGCTTCAAAGCAGAGATTCAAACTGCAGCTGAGCTTCAGCTGTGTCCGCTAGAAGTTGTGAGAAGTAGCACGTGGTATTCATGTGTCTGAAGTGTTAATTTAAACATCCTCAGCGGAGGAGATTTGTAACTTCACATCTATTGGGTCTGGTTGCTAAGGCAGGAAAGGGTTATCCTCGTGGAAAAAGGCAAGGAAAAGTTGATATGAATTCCCCTGTAGTCAGTGTGATTAGGTGGCAGTTGGGACTTGCAACTCTTCATCCCCAGGTCTAGCTGCTGGACTGTGCTGGCTAATTTATTGGCCTTCTGTGGACCATATGCCCTGGTTGTAGGGACTATGTAAGGAGCAGTCCTTATATTCAGTGTGTGAATGTAACTGTTGGGACTTAAGATTGTTTAGTCTGGCAGACTAAAGACTATTGCTTTTGCAGATTTTTTTGCATTTTATTATAAATCCTATTACTTTTTGATTCTGGGAATTGAGTTTACTGCGCAGCCACATCGATGGAAAATAGAAATGCCTTATAGAGCAGATAGCTGAGTTTGAATGCTTATATTTTGAGATTGCTTTTTATTTTCCCCCTGTAAAATGCATAGAAATGTTTTAAAATACAGCAGATTATTCTATAAATACACTTTTTTTCTTATGCAGAGGGTGGATGATGTAGTTCCTACTCTCTGGCACAGAACTCGGGGGCTGAAGATTGATCTTTCCTGTCCCTGAGTGTCTGTGACTTGCTTGACAGGCCTGAGCTGGCTCCCAGATGTTTAAATTGTCCTCAGCCTGTGATAATTTATTTATCTGTTTATGTGTGTTACCAGAAAAGTATCTCTCAAGCTCTTGACTCATTTGCAGGGGAATCCAGAGGGAACAGTAGCAGCATATAATGTTACTAGAAAGTTTTCTTTGAAAAGTATGTCTGCTTCTGCTTTGGGCATAAGGAGGGCTGGAAACGTGACATTCGGTAATTTTCTTTTCTCCTCCTGACATCCTTGAAACTTTACATTTAAACATGTGGCAAAACCCCCTCTGTCACAGACTTGTCTGAATGTATAGAGCAAGCCTAAAAAAACCCAGGAAACTTTGATCTCCGTACACTTTCAGCCATAAAAAATTATAGTAACACTCAAAGTGTCAGACATTTTTTACTTGTTAAAAGTGAACTATTACGGTGCAGTGATTTATGGCATTGCATAAATCTATTGGAGCAAGCAGAAGAATAGTCTGTGTGCTGCTGTAGGAAGGTAGTAGAAGAATACTTATGACATTCTGACTTCGGAAAAAGTATTTCTGTTAAGTTACATGATGAAACCACAGACATGACTTGGGGCACTGGGGAAAAAAAGCTGTTAGGGCTAAACAGCTTCTTCTCCACATACTGATCTTTGTGTCCACAGAGGGAGTATCAGAGAGATTCAGGAAAAGCAGCACGTATTTAGATTATCGTAATTAAAACAAATGAAAACAGAACTATTGGCTCCTCAAGTGTTTGGTGTCTGAAGGTGGTACTGAAAGCAAGCATTGTAGTGTTCCCACCTCTGCATATAACTGGCCTTGGGGTAGGTGGCTTAGTGGTTTGTCACCCTAAAAAGTGGGATAACAATTTCTAAGTATGAAGTTCACGAAGATTTCTTATGTACTTGTGCAGCACTTTGTCCTTACAGAGTATTTTCAT